>NC_084812.1:24635064-24935064 GCF_963583255.1 Pyrus communis
AACACCCTCATTTCTCCAAAAACCTAAGTCTAATCTTCTTCTAAAATTCTCCAAATTTCTCCAAACACTTTCTCCCTCAAATTCTAACTTTGGCATTAGAGGTTCTTCGCCCAAAGCCCCCCCTCATTCATCGTGGGCACGTGAGGCTCTTGGCTTTGACCTAAGGTGTTAATTGTTTTGTAGGTGCATTTTTGTCCAAGAAGAAGAAGGCAGAAATTTGCATCCACAAGTATTTATTAAATTGATTTGGTTATCTCGAGCAAAAGTAACCATGCGATTGTGATTGAATTTGAATGATAAACATAGATATGTATATATACTTATAGTTGCTAATTGACCATAGGGCTTTGTGGAAACAAATAGCAAATATTTGTGATGTTTGCTCTAGGACTAAGCATGGGCCGGGCCATGACCAATTTTGAAGGGACCAGACTGGACCTAAATTTAAAAGAAACGGGTTGGGGCGAGGCGGGTGTAACCAATTTTAATACAGGAACTGGACCTAACCCAAATGGGTCGGTTCGGACTGGGTCCACGAGTACATTTTCATTTTTTTTTTATCAGTGATGACCTCGTTGAGATCGTCTTCCTCAGCACAAAAGGGGATTGAGGCTTCAACCTCCCACATTTGTCCTTGTCTCTCTTGCTCATCTTTCCCAATCCCATATCGAGGTCTTTGTCTCTCGACTTCAATCGACGACCATGGCGCGATGCTCCAGATTAGAATATGACTCAAATTAGATCGACGATAGCGCAATGCTTTAGATCGATTTAGCAGAGATCTGATGTAGTTAATCCAATCAGCGCAGTTGATTCGAGGGGTTGGAGGGGGAAGAGAACGAGGAATAGGTAGTGATGTTGATGAGGAGATAACGCATAGACCAGAGAACTCAATGTCGGTGATAGGGTGGTGGTCGTCGTTGCGGCGGTGATGAGATGACGATGGATCAGTGGTTTGGGTTTTCGATGATATCGTCGAGGAAGATAGAGATGAGTATGAAAGATAAGATAAGTGTTGGTGCTATGAGACTCGAGAGGGGGGCAGACTGGGAGGAGGACAATCAAGAACATGGGTTGTCATGGTGGTTGCCAAACTCAAGCAGTGATAATGGTCTGGGTGATGGAGAAGATGATTGACGAAGACGGGGAGTGTGGGTGGAAGGGAGGAGACTTAAGAGGAGACTCGGGTTTGATTAAGACCTAGGGTAAAAACTGATGGTTAAGATTGGAAGATATTGTAATCTTCAATCTCGTCCGTACATTACATTTACAAACGGGCAGGTTTGGGCCCCCCTTTTACTATATAGTTGGACTTGGCCCGCCCCTAAAATGGTATGCCCCGACCTACCCCGTTTTCCCTCTTAAAAAATAGGAACCGACCCATATCCACCCCGAACTTGGATTACCCACCCCGACCCGTTGTTCCTATACCCGTTTGCCCACCCCTAATTTGCTCCTTTTATGGCAAGGAACTAGCTAGGTATTTTGAATCAAGATCGCTACCATGTGTGCATATAATATTGGTGCAGATCGAAGGGTCCTTCTTAATAATAATATTAAGGTTTTCTGTATAAATCTGGTCTTGAGTGTCGACTGACTACATGTTCGTTTGGATGTACTTTTAAAATGACTGAAAGTGCTTTTAGAGAAAATGTTTTTGGATTTCAAAAGCATTTAATGTGCTTTCTACAAGAAGCACCAATTGTGCACTTCTTCCAAGAAGCACTTTAAGCGCTTTTCCAAAATTTACTTGCATTTTTACCAAGGATTGGTTCTAAAAACATTTTTACCAAAAGCGCTTTCAGTCATTTTAAAAACACATTCAAAAGAGCTCTACTATGTTGAGTGCTGACTAATACACCCTATTTTTGTAACGAGTGATTACTGTAATGACCAAATTAAACCATATGAAGATCCCTTAGCCCTGAGCTATGTAGTGCTAAGTAAAGTTAGTACTAGTGACAAGGTAAATTAAGATAACCTAATTTATTTGCACGACCATATGATCATTTCAAACCTAGAGTTTTTAACATGGGATGCCATCTTTCTTTTGGACTGCAATTGATCCAGAAAGCATCAAACCCTTCCTCCCTCTGCAGTCTCTCAAACAACAGATAAGCAATACACCAAAATTGTTTAATTGTCTAAAGAAATATCCAAGTGCGGAACTAGAAAGGGTGGGCTAACTAATTTTTGTAGGGGGATATGATGCCACTAACAAGAATCTCGACGACAAATCAAAGAAAAATGAGGAGAACATGCAGAGTTTAGTGTTAAGAGTTAAAAATACGAGTGTTTACTAAGGGATTGTGTTTATTAATTGAGTAAAAAATTAATCTGGGATGAATATTGGCTTCAAATTTTAGTGAAGAATGAATTACTATTTTGGGGTGAATATATAGGATTGTGCTATTTTCACATTCATTTTTACTTTCGACACACTTTTGTTAATTTTTTGTCATTGATCATCTTCAATTCGTTCAATCTGATGGTTGAAAATTGAGAAAGAATGTAAGAAGTAAAAATGTGTATGTGAATATTACTACCCAATATATTTAGAAGTTATTTATTTTTCAATAATATTACCTGGGTTATAGCCCATGGTAGGGTTAGTGTAGTTCCGCCAGTGGGTATATGAGTATACTTACGCATAGGGTGATCTGAAGAGGATCTTATTCCCGATATTACAAGGAATTCATTTTGGTTTTGCTCTATTTAAGGCCACCAAATGGTCACGGCCGTCATAAATTTATATGTAATGATCAAAATCTCTACCATTTACTCTTTTCATTGACTAAGCAATGATTAATCACATTACAAACATATATAAGATGTGTTACGTAAAGAAGAAGGCGGTACTTAATCTAGTAATATTCTATTGATACTCCCATTAAAAGATGTTTTAAATTCGAATTCTTGCGGTCATCTGACAAGTACCAAGAGCTTTTATTTAAAGTTCCTATATTAAAATTGATCTGATAGACTCATACTCAAAATTTTTAAATAGAGAAAAATTGCAGATAGAAAGGGTAATGTTGAAGGAGGTAAATTGTCTGCCCTTCTGTTTGGATGCCCTTTCCATCCCCTCTTATTTGTACCGTTACGGTTAAGCCATGTCAACATTTTATTTTTCTATTACTTTTTGTCTTATTATTTCTATATAAAAAAAAATCAATATAAATGTTGACGTGGCTTAATCGTGACTATACAAAATATGAGGGAATGGGAAATGCACCCAAACAGGAGGGCAGACAATCTACCTCCAATGTTGAAAGCTACAGATCGCTTTCTGGCATGTTTGTCTGTGACAGGAGTTTTCGTCATTTCCATGATTTCATCTTCTCCGTTCACGTTAAATTCTCTGACTTGCCAGTGCCAGGTATATAATAAAGGGGTGTGATATCTACACACCTATTTTACTTCTCACACACATTTTAAGTTTCGGCCGTCGGATCAGATGAATTGAAGAATATCAAATGACAAAAATTATCAAGGAATGTGTGAGAAGTAAAATGAGATGTGTGAATAATATATCCCATAATAAAAACAACAAAAATAATTTAAATAGCTCCAAATTAACCTCAGCTGGAATAAAATAACAGTCAACCAAGAAATGATGGATTTTTGTCCATTGTCATGGGCATCATACATAACATTTTATTCCAGTCAACCAAGAAATGATGGATTTTTGTGTCATCGGCATAATACATAACACTCTCATGTAATCTGCATGCATGTGACATTGCAACTTTTTTCCAACCCTATCCAAACCCTACTTGGCTTTGTTTGATCCTTCTGTTTTCCTGTTTTTTCTCTCCAAATGTTTTCACCTTTCAGTCATGAGCTGTTGAGGTTTCATGGATATGAATGATTGTGATGACTCAATTTATTAACGTGTGGCCGAGTTTACATATTTGACTAGACTTACTGATAACATTTTCATTTAGGCGCTGAGTTTACACTCGTGACTGATCGCATCACAAGAAATAAAGTAAAAAGCAAATAGTGCATGTAAGTTTTTTCTGGTCGAAAATATGAGAAAGTGCTTTTTGCCGAACTTAAAATGACAACCCTTAAGATGTATTTTCGAAGTGTGGTAAAAAATAATGAATCAATTAATTACTCAAAATGTGTTGAATGAAAAAGCTTGTTTATTTATAAGAAAACTGTTGATTAATGGAAGAAAAATCACTAACAAAACATGATGGACAAAAAGTTGATCGACCAAAAAAACTCCAACACCTATAAACGGAAATTCATTTTCTTAGTTAGATGTGTGAAGGCTTAAATTTATTGTTGCCAAATAAAAGTGCTTTCCGATCCCACTTTACTCCTTAAAATTTATTTTTAACTCAACTTACCTCTTAAATTATATTTTCGTGTTCCACTTTGTCACATGTTATTACGTCCGTAAAGTTTTTCATTCAAAATGTTAACGTGGCACATATGGGCCTCATTAATTTGATTATTTGCTCGACAAGTAGGCACCACATGTCCTAACAAGTGATATTTTAAAACCATTTTAAATAAGAATAATGCTTGTATCCCCCTAGAAAAGAATTTACATGTCCTCTCACTTAAGATTAATGTATTTTCGATGTATGAACATTATAAGGCATGTAACCATCGGTCTATATAGTATAATCGGAAAACAGGAGAAAATGAATGTGCACATGTTCTTTCCCATAAGAATTGGGGAAATAGGTTTTCTATGTAATTCCAATCAGTTTAGGTTAAGAGATAAGTTAGTTTTCCCTATTTTAAAAGGATTCAAGAATCTCATCAGTCTATATATTAAACTTTTAGGGGGTTGTTTATTCACATGAAGAGTAGAGAGAAAGCAAGATTTTGAGGTTTAGCATAAAGATTTTCATTTAGTTCTTATAATCGAACTGTTATTCTTTATTGTGCAGGTGATTTCTCAAGGGAGATCACACAAGAGTAGGCAAAGTTCGCCGAACGTCGCCAAGTTCTTTATGTTTGTGTGGCATGGTTACTTTATTATTCATAAATTCGCATAGTATCATCTTATGAGTTTGTATAACACTAGAGACTATGTTAAACACAATCAACTAAAAAAGGATTAAAATCTACCAACACTAATATCATGTATTAGTTGCAAGAAAGAATCTAACGTGAAACACAGTTTTTGTCGGGGTTAAAATGCGGTGCAAAGGTAAAAACAAAATGAAAAGCCTGCCATCCTTTTTCTTCTTTCGTATGTATTGCACATGTCACATCGTCATGGGCAGCTTACACTTACATAACATGCCCTTCCCATACTCTTGCTGCCAACACAATATACTGCAATTATGCAATATGCATGGACCTATTTTTTTATATATTGTGTTTTTTTATAAATTTTGTAAAGACAAATTAATCGAGATTAGCTCTTTATCAACAGTTATGTGTGAGGCACCAACCCTCTCTCAAAAGAGAAAAGATCATTGCATCCAGAAATCCCTTGCCCGTCCCCCCCTCTACTACATTTTATTAAAAACCAATGCATCTAAAAAAAGAATTTATGATTGAATTTCATCATGTATTTTTCTTCGAAAATGATGAATTTGGAGGGGTGATTTACACACTATTTTTAATGTTTTATACAATTTTTTTTTTTGGTTGTCGGATTAAATAAATCAAACGAAAACAACAAATAAAATTATACAGGGGTGCATGAAAAACTAAAATAGTGTGTATTTATCATTTCTCTTGTGCAAAAGGGTTGCAACTCAAGTTCTTACGAGTTTACTCCGGTACCCAACGTCGTGTGTTCGATTCCATATCTCTCAAGATTGCTTTTTTAAAAACATGATTACGCAGTCGATCGAACTCTAACCCACGTTGGGCGGAAGCAAAAACAACATGGTTTATGGTCATATATTGTCATGTCCCTAGAAGGAAAATAGCATAAGAATAAGAGCTAGCATAAAAAAACATTGTAACGAAATTGGGTTTCACTACGATTCCAAAGTTCAGGGCTTGCAAGATGCAACCAAAATTCAATGTGTTGAATGGGTGTTTGCTGGCGATGAGGGAATTTGCTTTGAACAAAGCATGGCTGATAGGTTTTGTGAGGAGGTGGATTCTCTGCCTTCTCATTTCCATACTTTTCCCATATCTTTTTGTTTGTGTAGTCACGGTTAAGCCATGTCAACATTTTATATTCCTATTACTTTTTGTTTTATTATTTCTATAAAAAATTAATATAAAATGTTGACGTGCCTTAACCGTGACCACACATTATAGGAGGGCATGAGCAGAGTATGGAAATAGGAGGGCAGACAATCCTAATAATTAGGTATAGCCTTGCATCATTGGAGAGAAAAAAAATATAGCACTAGACAGTTCATTAACAAATTAATATTTTAAAGGGCTAAAAAATGACAGAGGGACTACATTTAGCCAAACCATTGGGCTTGTTTGGTTGGCTGATGGGATAAGTGGTGACATATAAAATAGACTTGAGTTCAGTCTATTATTTGTTGTGTCAAAGTGTGAGATAAACATAATTAGACATGATAGATTCTAAATCCACAACAAAGTGAATTATCTAATTTATCCTCAAACATTAGTTAAAATTCCTATCTTACAAGTCGTTGTCAATTCAATCATATTCATAGGTCCAATCCCATTCAACCCACCAAACAAGTCCCTGGAGATTGCCTAAGAGCATTTCCACTGGAAGCAAAAGAGCCTGTCACCCATTGGAAAAAAACAAGCTGAGACTCAACCAATCAACTCCAGCCTGTGGAATAGACTGTCACCCAGCCCAAGCTAGTCCACAGGTCGGCCTAAAATCGACAGAGGAAGGAGACGGCTCATCTGACGCCTTGCTAACGTCATGGCTACAGTCTCTCTCATTTGGAACCCCATCCGACTCCTGGAACCCCATCCCGATCCCTGGAACACCATCAACCCCCTTCCCCTGATAAATCCATATATTCAACACCATGTCCCCCTTCCAAATCGTGATCTTCCTGCAACTCGGATCGTCGTTGATCGGTTGATTAACTCGGATCTTCTTGCAACTGGAATTTTTTTTTTTTTCCGTTTTGTATATTTTCGATGAATTTTTGAATATGTAGGTGTTGATTTTTGGGGGTTTACGGTGTGCGCAGGTCCAGGATGGTGGGTGTCCATGTTCAGAATAGGGTAAATTCGATGACGTGGTGTATAGAGAGGAGAAAAAAAAGGAAGAAGAAGAAGAAGATGGTGTACAAAGAGAAGAAAAAACTGGGAAAACTGGGAAGAATAAGAAGAAAAAGAAGAAGAAGACGGGAGTAGGGGAGTCAGAGAAAAGAAGTCAAAAATTAAAAAACCAAATTATTATTTTATAATAAAAATTAATAATATTTTAATAAAATTGACTAGGCTATTTTTTGTTAGGGGTGGAGATGCTTTGGTCTATTATTGTTTATTTAAGTGGATAAATGAGCTGGGTGCTGGTGCAAAGTCTTTAGGGGTGAAATTGCTCTAATAGAACCCTAGAAAGTTGTTTGTGTGACAAGCGTAACACAAAACCCAACTCTATCAAGTCCTTATATCTCAATTCATACACTATATGAAGCCTATGCCAACTACTCTTAAATAAGCCCTAATCCGATGCAAAAACATCTAAATCCCAAAATCTCCATGAAAAAAAACCTTAAAAAATTTCACACTTTGTCCAAGATCTCGTTGCCATCGATATGACGCCGTAAACATCCAAATTGGATGCTCAAACACAGATTTTGGTTGACTGCAAAAATATCACTGTTCTAAAAATTCCCGCCTAGACACTAGACGGTTGGTCACCGTCCTGATTAATGCCTAAGCGTTTGAAAATTAAGAAATAACGCCTAGACCGCCTAGACACCTACCTGTTGAGGTGCCCACCTAGACCGCCTAGACACCTGCCTAGGTTGCGACTCACTTAGACAGAAAATAAATAACTTTCATTTTGCATTTTATTTTTTTCAATAAATTGTAAGAGATTTGTTGAATATGAATACACATTATATGCATGTTCCCCATATTCATTATGTTCCAATACTTCCTAATATATATGTCATTCTATTTTGTAATTTGTAATGAAATTATATATATATATATATATATATATATATATATATATTAAGTATAAACAGGCACATATGTACAAGAAATATTATAAATTTACTTAAATCCATCTAGGCACCTGCCTAGGCCCCTCCTAACCGTTTAGGCATTAGGCCCTAACTCGCCGCCCGACTAGCGCCTAGCGTTTTTTAGAACCTTGAAAAATACATATATATTGACCACAAATGAAAATGTCTCTTCAACCTCATTTCACAACCAATAAATTTAAGCTGGACTTCCCTTAAAAAATAAGGAAAACTAATAAAAAAATGCTTGAAAACTTTGAGTTTTAATAACAAGGACAAAATAAAAGGCAAAATAAATAATACCAGGATTGACTTTTTAGTGTAAAAATATGGTTTTTCGTTACAGTGAACAGTAACGTGTGTTTTTCGTTAAAACTCCCTAAAAAATATACTCCACAGGGCAGTATCTATAAACGATACAGGATTGCCTACCGGCATTTACAAATCATTCCGCTATTTAACTACAGTCAGTTTCACAAATTTACTATAACATACAGAAAATGATGTCCGCAACCCTGTGACGCGGCCCTTGTTCAGTCTTTCGATCCAATAGATGTTCGCGAGAGAATGCCTATGCTGTCCATGTATCAGTACTAACACACCTGGATTCGCAAATTGCAAACATACCATTAACAGTTTAGAAATATAAGACAAGAAGTTATAGGTTTTCAATTTTCTCAACCCAAAACCAACAAACTAAGCCACCACAACCTGGTAAAAATCCGGTCAGACTGCGCTCGCAAATTTTCATTTGAACATATCTATTTATGAACGAGAATAGCTTGTCCAGGAAAATTTACTGGAGTTCTTTTGAAGATTATATATGGAAAATAACACATGGAAGAAAACGTACCTAGGTAACCGTCAACTTGACATTAGCAACCTCATAGGAAAGGGACAGTTCACAAGGCACAAAAATCTACAAAGAAAAGAAACAGGTGGTAGAAAGAAATTAAATTCTTGTTTTGCCCAGGCTCATACGAAGCAGAGTCCATTATAGTCAAGTACATAGTATTGCTGCAAAATGATAGAATGTTTCTGCATAGCACTGTAAAGCAAATAAATAAATTTGTCCGTCTAACAAGAAATGATAAATTGAATTATCAGCTGTTTAATCATCTCTACAGAAACTATCTACACTCAAAATTTTCCCTAAAGCAGCCTCCCCTACAAAAAATCACTTTGAAAGCGGTTTATAAAGCCAAATCTTCCCTAAAGTATCTACTCACTTCATTCTTCTAACTATAATAGGATGAACGACGTAAACTACAACCAACTCCACTATAAAGATAGTTCCTTTCAGCACACAAAACAAGTACCAGTTCATGGTTTGATACTTGTGTGGTATGTAGTGCATTGGGGTACAGTATGTTGGATAAAGAAGCGGAAGAAAAAACGGTCAGTAAACTGTAAACTGGAAAAAAAAAAAATATCATGTTGAACAAATAAAAAAAAAAAAAAAAAAAAAAAAATCATGTTGGACCAATAGCTGTGAAAAAGGTGGAAATACTAATTAAAGAATGTCGATACAACCTTAAACTTCCAAATGAACGGCAGAGTCAAGCTTCAATCGATTTAGTCGAACAGTCCCCAAAATGTACTCAGGCAACTCTGCGTGCTCCTTTGCCTCTATTAAAATTGCGAGGTCAACCACTATGCTCGTGACATATCCGAGGACAAGTCCGATGATACTCCTTGCCACAGATGATGATCCAATATCTACATCAATCTCTAGGAAATTGTCTTGTCTGAGATAATTGCAGGATACAGCTTTCCCCAGTAGGCAAGCTTTAGTTCCAACAGCGCGCTTAACCATCCAATATCCTTCGGCAATACTTGGAATTAACTTTAATCTTGCATTGCGAAACATGTCACTCCCATCCACAAACTTAGCAAACAAAGAATTTGGATTCGGAGGTCTGTCAGCAGCATAGTAAAGTACCAAACTATAATTTGGTTTAGATGGAACCTGGAGATTAAAGACTAGTACAAATGGAAGCTTCTTTCCGGCTTCTGACTGGACAAGGCATCTGGGATGCAGTGCGAACCTATCTATGCTTTTATCAACTTTGAACCAATCTACCGCTATGAGCTTGAGAAGGGGATCTCCTCCCATTACCTTAGAATTGTCCTCCAGGTAGTTCTTTCCTCTGATCATAAATCCCTCGCCACTTGGAGATGTCCAACAGTTTGTGACGGTCTCATCCTTCCCTTTGGACAAGGAACCATGAAACTGGATTGGATCAATAATGATTGCAGGCACTCTGGAATCCAATTCTTTATTAGCATCTGCAGCTTGAGCTCGCTTCAAAGCTAAGCTAGCGATGGCCCATGCAACATTCTTCAGTCTCACTTTTGCTTCCTTACTGTTAAGTTCATCACTGTCACTCTCTTCATCAGAAGATGAAGAGCCTGAAATTGCATCATAAAACTCATCATGCACTGCCTCAGCCTCATATTCAGCATTGGAAATGGAAGCTTCAGCTGCCTTCGATTGGATAACTGAAGCGGAAGATTTGAATATTAGTGCAGGATTTGATGCAATATAATCCTTCAGACCTGCAACTTGGCACAACAATGCATAAGGTACACCCTTTTCGAACTTCGAGTATTGATTTTTCTTCCATTTCCACCAGCCCACAGAATGTATCTCCACCGTTTGCGTCACAAGACATCGTGGAGTATTTGAACCCATGGATGTTTTCAGATCTCTAATCTCCCAACTAGATGGATTTATTTTTGTACGATGATACCCGGACCTCTGAGGCTTTTTCTTATGGACAGCTGGAAATTGCAAGATGGTGTATGTTCCATCCTGTCCACGGAACCATTGCCTAGAGAAGAGAAAATCTTTCTTGGAACGCCACCGAGAAAGATACATAGGATCAAAAGTCCCGTAGACAACATCAAAGTATCCATCATAAGAATCTATCAGCTCTAAGTTAGCTGTCAGCATATCCCACTCATATCTCTGGTGTCGGTCGAGGTTTAAAATCACTTCAAAAGCAGTATCTGCACTTGCTTCAATAACGCCAACAGACTTGACGATAACGCCTTTTCCGCTCTCAGTGTTAGCAACATCTTGAAATATTCGAACACCATTAACTGTTCGCACACATTTCCATACATAAGCCTCAACTGCATCTCCAAAATCTGTTCGAAAGTACCCCTCTGTGTTAATATCTCCACCCATGCTTGAGGATTGACGCAAGAGCATCTCCGGGCCTTGCCCAATTTTTATAAGCCTTTTCAATCCATGTGCATAGTGCCTTACTCTAGGTCGATGACCTTCAAGATCGATCTCCTCTTCCATGTTCAGCTTCTTTCTGGCACTAGCCCCTCTTGAAAGCTCATACTCAGCCTGTTGCTTGGCTTGATCAAATGCCTCCATCCATTTCTGTGCTTCTCCCGCACTAGCACAAGCAATTTCTCCCTTTTTGGTTTCATCCAAACGATTGTAAAACCGTAGAACATATATATCCCCACCCTTACCTCCATGATTAACCTTTCTGCGCCCCAGCTCCTCCACCATCAGTGTAGGCCCAACAGCACCCCTCCGAATGGGTCTAATACCGGGGTTCTCATGAGGATCGCGCTTATACATCTCGACATACTTTCCCCTAATGAAGAGAAACCTAAGGTGACAATACTCATGCCCTACCGTATTCACACCCAGATGATACACCCACCCAAAATACTCAAACATCCCTCCTCCTCCAACTCCACTTCTGGAGCTGGAGCTGTGCTCCGATCCATCAGACCGCTCACTCCCCACCTTATTAAACGGCGATGAGTCCATCTGCAGAGTTAAAATGTTCTCATTTGCAGCTAAATAATCATAAACCGCAAAATTAAGTAGCAAAATTGGAGAAATAAGCAGGATTATTATGATTATCCGGAGCTAAACAATCATCTGCAAACCATAACTCCAATCAAATAAACATAATCCAATCCGACTCTACCATAACCGAACCCACATTTCAACATTTGCAGTTCAATAACAATGAAAACGATCAAAGAAAACAAGTTTCAAGAGAAAATTAGACGCGGCAATCATGAACAAAGTTCAAATCATATTTCCTTTTTCCCACCGAGAAAACAAAATCCAAATTTTCTGAGCAACCAAACAGAAAGTAGTATCCATCGAAACGTGACGTACCTGATCTCCGTGGCTTCCTCTGCCTACAGCTCAAAGGAGTTGATGATACAGAAACTGGGACAACTGGAACCACACATACCGACATGGCCACTTTTTGTACTACCGTTTTGTCTTCGTGTAATTCCCTTAAATACTAGGGGTAATTCCGTCAAAACATTCAAATATTTTTTAGGGGCAGATCTGAAAGGAAGAAAAACAAGGGTTTATGTGGGGCTTTGAATTTCAAGTTCCACAGTAATGGCGGTTTCGAGGAATTGAAGTTCCGATCGCTGCAACGATCAAATGCTGAAGCTTTTGTCGTCTTCCTCGTCATGCCTCCAAGGACGGCTCCACAGTCTCCGCTCCTGGCCGTCCGCTGAGCTGGGGTCGCCGGTTCTCCGAGTTCTCGGCTCGCTCGCCGGATTGACTCGCCCTAGCTCGGCTTGCCGAGCGTTTTATAGTTCGGACTCTGGCGACGGTTCTGACCAAGTGGTGGAAGTTGAGTTCATGGTGGCGGGGACCGAGGCCGAGTCTTCCTCAGCCATTGTGTCCACGAATCCCCGGCCCGAAGATTATCTTACGGTTTGTCGGCTCTGGAACTTTCGTTTTGCTTACTGGTCTGTTTGGATTCCGAGAAAATGTTGTAATATATGAGAAAATGTTTGAACTTTTTGTTAAAGTTTTAATTTTTTTTTTCTTCTCAATTTTCTGTGAGGCAGGTTATAGCTTTGCCATTGCCGCATAGACCGCTGTTTCCGGGGTTTTACATGCCAATTTATGTGAAGGTACATGAGATTATTGATTGCTATGATCGAATTTCTTTCTGGTTCGCACTTTTGCTAAATAATGTGTTGAATTTTAATATAGGATCCTAAACTGTTAGCAGCATTGCAAGAAAGCCGAAAGCGGCAAGCTCCATATGCCGGCGCTTTCCTTCTCAAGGATAAGCCGGGGACCGATCCCAGTTTGGTATCAGGTTCCGAGACAGATAAAAACATACATGAATTGAAAGGGAAGGAGTTGTTTAATCGACTACATGAAGTTGGCACACTTGCGCAGGTATTTAACTATGCTTTTGAGTTTCGTGTGTCCTTAATTTTGTGGAATAACTTGATATGCTTCGGCTAGAGCTTCCTTTTGGTTTTTGATGTTGTAGTTGGTTGTATTCTCGTATATCAGATTTCAAGCATCCAAGGAGACCAAGTGGTCCTTATTGGTCATAGGCGACTTCGAATTACAGAGATGGTGAATGGATTCCTAATACAAAGTAGTATCATATTTTATTTTATTTTATTTTTGAGATAAAGATTGTTAAACTGAGGAAAGTTATGATTTCTCTACAGGTTGATGAAGAACCCCTGACTGTAAAAGTTGACCATCTGAAGGTATGTTTCTTTTATTTTGTCACATATATCAAATATTAATTGTTGGAGGTTCCACATTTATGATAGATTTTGTTTCGTTTTTCTTTCTCTCTTTTCCTGACTAGGTTATACTTGTTGTGCTAGGATAGCACCAAACCTTTGCCAAACCAACTCAAGCTAACCCACAAGAAATATATCAAATGGAATGCAAGAACAAAATATAAAAGACACCAAGATTTTAGCGAGGTTCCTCAACAGTCAGTGTAATTGGAGTACGTCCTCGGAGAAGTAGGAGCTCATCCAATAATCCACTATCAACCAAATGGGAGTTTACAAAGTGTTGGCAAGCTCACAACCCAAAAACCCAATACACCCAATAGCTCTCACACACCAAAGAAACAAATAGAGAAGGAAATATAATGAATAATTTCGTCTCTAACCAAAGAGAGGAGCACTTTCTTCTTCTCTTCAAAGAGGGGCTGCGGCACCTCTATTTCTTCTTCTCTGTTTTTCTGGTGCACACCTCTGCCCTCTGCCCTCTCTCCAAAAGTACAAGCACTTGTCAAGTTGCAAAAGAAGAAGCCGAATAAACCCAATTCCATCTGCCTTTGAAAAACAGCCAAAAGAAAAAAGGAATCTTAGCCTTCCTTTTTTTTCCTTCCCCGAGCAAACATCATCATTGCTAACAAACATCATCATTGCTGCCTTTTACTATTAGCTGAAAGTAGATGCAATTTGGCCACATATTCAACAATACTTTATATTGCAGGATAAACCATATAACAAGGATGATGATGTCATAAAAGCAACATCGTTTGAGGTTATATCAACCTTAAGAGATGTTCTCAAGATTAGTTCCCTTTGGAGAGATCATGTTCAGACATACACTCAGGTTTATTCTGTTTCTTTTTATGATGTTTGGATATCTTGTGATCTTTGTTTTTGTCTGATTATTGCTTCATGACCGATTTATTTTCTTGTAACTTCTTCGAACTTCTTGTACCTTCTTCTTGGTTTTGCCCTTATTCATAAACGAGTTGATGAAGTAACTAATTCGTGATTCATTTTTTACGGAAATGATTGACTGAGTGAGTGGTTTATATAAGTATCTTTATGTGTTGATGTATTACAATCATTCGAATTTGCAATTTGTTCACGTTAAAATTTTTATTGGAATCTCGCAGCATATAGGTGACTTTAATTTTCCAAGGTTAGCAGATTTTGGAGCAGCAATATCTGGTGCAAACAAATTGCAAAGTCAAGAAGTGCTTGAAGAGCTAGATGTGAGTATCACTAATTTTACATATGGTACGGCGGATAGTAATTAGGGAGCTCAGGAAGAATTGCTCAGATACCAGTAAGTGAGGCTTTTTTAGGTCGTGTTATAAATGCACCTGTCCAGGGTTGAGCCCTGGGATTTCCCTCCGCTTCAATTGGTATTTTTTCACGAAAAGCAAACATGAGATAACAAATCTAGTCTTTCACTAAGATTTCGAATAGCTGTCCCGAATTCAAGTTGATTCTTTTTTATATAAACCTGTTTATTCATCTTTACAAAATTTGAATTTATTTAATTCATTTGTTAACAGCATTTCTAATATATAAAATATAAAATAATAAATATCTATATATAATAAATATATTTTATATTCTAATATATTCTAAAGATTTTAGTCTATATAAAGATATTATTAATTCAAAAATTATTTAATAAATTCAAAAATTTAATTTTAAATTTTTAAAAATGTAATTCTTTTAGAATGGGAGTGGGATAATAATTCCATATTGATCCGAACCAATCCATACGCTCCCATTTTTAATAAGATTCCGGCTAAAGGCATACAAGTACTGTAATGTGCATCTCCATGGGTGGCTGGTAACCATGTATGTAAGGAAGCTTGATACATTCATTCCAATTATTCCTTTGATTGGATCATTGGCTAAAGTGAAATTTTGTAACGCATTAGGGCATCCTATTAGTAAGTCCACCTGGGCAGATTTGTATTTTTATTTTTGTTTAATTGTTTTTAATTGTTCATGCAAGTTGCTCATATTCCGAAAGGCTTTATAACACTTCTGTTATTGCTCAGGTGTATGAACGTTTAAAGCTCACTTTAGAACTAGTAAAGAAAGAGATAGAAATCAGCAAGATTCAGGTATGAAATGCTGATTTTCCATTGTTTTTTTTTTACTTCAATTCTATTCTCCATCATAGTTTGATTGGCTTTTGAACTTTCCTTTGCGGGGTAATTCTTAGGAGTCTATTGCAAAAGCAATTGAAGAGAAGATAAGTGGTGAACAGCGCCGCTACTTGTTGAATGAGCAGCTTAAAGCCATTAAAAAGGTATTTTTCTCCACCCTTAACGAGATATTTTTCTATTTCATGTACTTTCAGTACTGTTTCTCTCGGTTTTTTTATTTCAACCCTGGGCCTTTATGGAATTTATTTTGCTTGACATAATGCAGGAACTGGGTTTAGAGACAGATGACAAAACAGCACTTAACAGTTTGTTTCTTATCTTTTATTTTCAATCTGTACACATCATGGTAGTGCACTCTCTCTGTTTTCTGTTCATTAGTTCTACTCTGAGTATGACTCAAGAATTTATGTGGAAACTTTAGGTAATCCATATTCTAAATACTCATTTTTCGTGTTGACAAGGGTAATTGTTGCATCACTTTTCTGATATTTTGGTGCAGATAAGTTTAGGGAGAGGCTTGAACCAAACAGGGAAAACTGCCCACCTCATGTTTTGCAAGTTATAGAGGAAGAGCTTACAAAACTGCAGTTGTTGGAGGCCAGTTCAAGTGAATTTAATGTGACACGTAATTACCTAGATTGGTTGACTTCAATTCCCTGGGGAAACTACAGGTTTATGCACTACTTGAAACCTTATTGGGGCATATTTGTGATTCAAATATATTGAACATCTATCTGTGACTGGCTGTTAAATTATTTTAAATTATTTGTTGAGAATAGATACCATTTGTTAAGCACTGTTGCCACCCTTGTGATTTTTATTTTTATCTGTTTTGATGCTTTAGGATTTCATCTTGCCTATGTGCTCCCTTTTTCTTTGTTTTTTGTTTTTATAATTTTGGGGCAGGATTGTAGGGGTAGGAAGAAACTGATCTGGTGGGGCAAAAGATTTTTGAGAATCGCAGTACTAGCATAACTATGAAGCCTATTGTCAAATAAGACAATCTGTAATGACTAATTCATATATGAGTTAGTGTATTGTTACTCAAATATTGTATTGGAGAATGTGCCTCCTTTCTGAAATTTTACCTCTATATACAATTTTCAAAGTAATGATTTCTCTATATCAATTCCTAATGCAGTGATGAAAACTTTGATGTTATTCGGGCGCAAAAAATTCTTGATGAGGATCATTATGGATTAACTGATGTAAAGGAAAGGATATTAGAATTTATTGCCGTTGGAAAACTCAGAGGAACCTCTCAAGGTTGGTATAGTTTTCAAATTTTGTGTTTGTCTATCTTTGATTTGTTGGCATTGCCACACATCACGGAATTCCCCTGTTCCTCAGACTCTGATCTTGGCTCTTATTTTACATATATTATTCTATGGTTTTAATAAATGCTGCAGACTGTATTATTTATCATTGGTCATTACATGAGGATTACTGATGTTTTGCTTATATATCACAGGAAAAATCATCTGTTTCTCTGGCCCACCTGGAGTGGGCAAAACCAGCATTGGTCGTTCAATTGCACATGCCCTGAACCGTAACTTCTTCCGGTTTTCTGTGGGAGGGTTATCTGATGTTGCTGAAATTAAGGTATTTGGGAATCTCCTCAATGTGAAATATTGATAAACAGCTCTGCATTATGCAACTATTCTTATGAAATTAAACTTTTAAATGTACATCCAGGGGCATCGGCGAACCTACATTGGTGCTATGCCAGGAAAGATGGTGCAATGCCTTAAAAATGTGGGAACAGCTAACCCTTTAGTTCTGATTGATGAGATCGACAAGGTAATCAATGATTGGTCGGCTTGTTTCATATATTGTATTTGAGACAAATCGTATTTGTAGGTCTCCTTCCTTTTGTGGAGTGAGTAGTTATTTAAAGTTCATTTTTACAAAGATTATGTTTAATTCTGAGTTTCATACCACTTTTATGGTTTAATCTTTGAATTAGCGTTGTTTTGTTTCAGTTGGGAACGGGCCATGCCGGTGATCCGGCAAGTGCTTTGTTGGAGCTTCTTGATCCCGAGCAAAATGCTAATTTTCTAGACCATTATCTTGATGTTCCAATCGATCTATCAAAGGTTAGCAAAAAGATAATAATACTTTACTTGGAGCAAAATGCCAATTTCCATTAATACAATGGTCAATTTCAAGCGTGTGGTGTCTGTGTATTGGATTGTTAAATTGGTATTATCTTAACTTCACTTGTAAAGGAGAGAGGATGATTTAGGTTTCCAATCCCTTTACTCTCTCTACCTAGTGTGAGATGTGTTATCCATCATATCTTTAGTATTTAAAGCATTGTAACATGAAATTGATCTTAAAGAAGAGGCAATCGGTTGTCAATTTGGGACATTAGTTTCTTATTGTGATATATTTGTGTTTGTGATCGGAACTATAGGAGGATGTGTTCTTTCCTCACAGAATTCGTCTTATACATGATACATCTGAAAACTGTCCATGTAAGCCGTGGGATGGAAGAAATGTAAAATCAAGGATATGTCCTTTCTTCTTTAGAATCTTTAATACTAACTTGGGAAATCATATATTGAAATTTTTACTGTAGGTTCTGTTTGTATGTACAGCCAATGTTGTAGAGATGATACCACGTCCACTCTTGGATAGAATGGAGGTCATTTCCATTGCTGGATATATCACTGATGAGAAAATGCACATTGCTAGAGACTATTTGGAGAAGACCGTACGTGACGCATGTGGCATTCAACCTGAACAGGTACTGGTATTGGTCTCTTTATGTGTTCACGTGTGTTTGTAAATTGTCTCTGAATCATCTTTTATGTATGTTAAAATTATTATGTTTTCAGGTTGAAGTGACAGATGCAGCTCTTCTTGCCCTCATTGAAAATTATTGCCGAGAAGCAGGTGTTAGGAACCTTCAAAAGCACATAGAAAAGATCTACCGTAAGGTTGTATAAGTATCTATATCTAGATCATCGTTGCAAACTTGCATCTTATCATATGATGAACCATGAAAACATTTATCCGTGGGTTTGAAAAGTATCCCCATGGTTCTCTTAGGTTCAAGGAGCTTATTTGGAAAAGTGGAGCAAATTTATGACCTTGTTGAGCAATCATGTAGTTCCTTGACCAATGTTATACTTTAACCTATCTTTTATGATGTGGCAGATAGCTCTCCAAATTGTTAGACAAGGAGCATCAGATGAACCAGTAGTTGCTGATCAAATTCAATCTCCCCCAGATGGGCCTGCAGTTGTTGAAGTTCAGCTTGTGGACACTGATGAAACCCAAGCAGAAGCTGTTGATAAGTTAGATCAAAGCGTGGTTGCTAGTAAGAACCAGACTGCAGCTGAATCAGTTGAGGGTAACGGTCATAAGCATATTCCTGAAACCTCTGGAGAAGGAGTCACGATTCAGACTGATCTCCCAGTTGAATCTACAGTTGCGGAAGTTCGGGTTGCAGATGCTGATGAACCTGTGGATTCAAAGGTATGTAACAAAATATAAATTCTGGGTAATGACTTGCTCTGCGCCAGAAATGTTTTGAATGTAGTTGAATATAATTCCTGTTTGTTTCTCTGATATAAATTTATTGGGCAGTTAGCTATTTATTTAGAGCTAGTTAACAATCTGTATGATGAAGCAGAGAGAGTTTGGAAAGATTCTCTTTATTTTACATATGTAAAATGTGAAGGAAAAGAATTTTATAATTATTGGAAAGAAAATAAAAACGATTTAATTTTAAGGCTAGCATGTAGAGAGTATTGATGATGTGCACACTCCACATAAAATTAAATCTTTTTAAACTGCCTTTTGGTACTCATCTTTTTCCTCCCGATATACCTTCAGCTCAATGTTTTCATGACATCTATAATGATGTCCGAACTTATGCATTCACCCACCAAGGATCTTTTATAGCTGTTCTTACAGGATGCAAAAGAAACAGAGAAAATTCAGGAGGGTGAAACAACAAAAACAGGTGAGAAAGTTTTGGTTGACTCATCAAACTTGGATCATTTTGTTGGCAAACCTGTCTTCCATGCTGAACGAATCTATGATCAGACCCCGGTTGGAGTTGTTATGGGTCTTGCTTGGACTGCCATGGGTGGTTCTACGTTGTATATAGAGACCACTCAGATTGAGGAAGCAGAGGGTAAAGGATCCCTTCATGTCACTGGCCAACTTGGTGATGTTATGAAAGAAAGTACCCAAATTGCACATACTGTTGCCAGAGCTATATTGCTCGATAAAGAGCCTGATAGCACTTTCTTTGCAAATTCCAAGCTTCATCTCCATGTTCCTGCTGGGGCCACACCAAAGGATGGTCCTAGTGCTGGTTGCACCATGATCACATCCATGCTGTCCGTTGCCATGAAGAAGCCTATCAGGAGGGATTTAGCAATGACAGGAGAAGTAACACTAACTGGGAGGATCCTTCCAATAGGCGGGGTATGTTAATCAACTCTCTCTCTCTCTCTCTCTCATACATACATAGAAGTAACAAACTGTAAAAAATCTCGACAAACAAGCATTAAATCAGATTTTGGTCGATGCTCTCTCTCTCTCTCTCTCTCACACACACACACACACACCCACACACACACACTCACCCACTCGCATTCACACACCTATATAGTTCTTATGAATTAAGTTACGGGATTTCTTTTTATTTTCTGTATGCTTCAGGGAGGTGTACTCTTGGTTACCTCATGATGAATTTTCAAGCAACATGCTTGCGTTTTTTCAGTGTTTTGTGTTCTTAAATTTCATTTTTGTAAACAATTTAGGTAAAGGAGAAAACGATAGCAGCAAGGAGGAGCGAAGTGAAGACCATCATATTCCCTGCAGCGAACAGGAGGGATTTCGACGAGCTTGCGCCTAATGTAAAAGAAGGTCTTGATGTTCACTTTGTAGATGACTACAGTCAGATATTCAATTTGGCTTTCAGTGATGACCAGAATTAGGAAAAAAAAATAATCCGTTCTTCCTCACTAATTAAATCTGGATGCTTTTTCTTGTAGTCCTTGAGACTAGTGGTAAGCTTTTGTCCTCCACTAGTCTTTGCTTCTCTTCTGCTTTGTTTGTAGTTTCTCACTATTTGTTCTCCGTTTTCTCTTCAATTTCGCAACGATTATATTGAAATCCTTCACTTCAATTGTTTGACACAAATTCAAAACTAATACATATGTCTTGGATCTCCTAAAAACCTTTATTTGATTTTCAGACGACAAAGGTTTCCAATTTTCCAATCCAATATTTTTCAATCGATTTTTCTTTCCATTTCCGGGATAATCGGAGTTTTTTGCTACTATTTTTTTCCATGCCTCCTTGATTTCAAGTCTTTTTCTTTGTCACCAGTCACCACCAGCGTGGGATGGAGATGGATGCCATACCAAAAGCATTGAAATAGTGAAATTTGCAGATTTTGGTAAACCTCTCACGGTCCCATGGTGCTAAGATGCAACCAATTACGGTAATTAATTTGCATATTTTGGGGAAGAGATTTATTGTGGTGGAAATGGAATTGATATCCTTGGTGTTGGTGAGTGTGTAGCGGTTCCATCCGTGTAGGCATCCAACCTAAAGAGCCTGAGAGTGACGGCAACTTGAGAGGAAAAAGGCATTGGATGACGAAGTAATCACAAACAAAATGGAAGTCAATTTTGATGTATGGTGGTCAAGATAACAAAAATACTATATCGGTATTGAAGGATAGCTTGAACTCTGAATGCAATCTATTGTATATATATTTTTTATTACAAGCGATATTTTTATTCAAAAGTACTTTAAAGGAAAGGGGTAGAGTTTGAACGCCAGATGCAATTGGTTGAATAGTAAGGCTTTAACTATCGTGCCAACCCATACTTACAATATAAAATTCTTGTTCAAATGGAATGATTGTAAAGCTAAGGAGATGGGTGAGTTTGAATTCAGGACGCAATGCGTTTAGAGAGCAATCCACCACTTGAATATTTTAAGAATGATTCCACTAAAAAATATATTGGCACTATAGCGGGAAAACGGTCATTTTTAACATTTCCATTCTAATCAATTTCTTATCAAATTCCATGTACCTAAACCCTAAACCCTCAATGGCATGGATTTTCTAGTTTGGATGAGTTTTTTTTTTCCGTTTGAGTTTTGTCATTTTTGGGATCATTGTTTTTGTTGCCTTATTAGACTTGGTGCCTTAGTTGTATTGTTGGAACTTAGGAGTTTTCTAGCGAAATTTGATATTTTGATAAATAAAAATTAAATGCTAAAGAAAAATAT
This sequence comes from Pyrus communis, assembly GCF_963583255.1. NCBI lineage: Eukaryota > Viridiplantae > Streptophyta > Magnoliopsida > Rosales > Rosaceae > Pyrus > Pyrus communis. The sequence goes on from NC_084812.1 coordinate 24,657,161, forward strand.
TCATGTTCTATAGTGTATTAAACATGATTCCACAGATATAAATTGAATCTTGAACACCCCAATTTCATTATCAATCAAATTGTAATTTTTAATGCTTTAAATATACATATTTTCTTATTACAAGCGATTTAGTATTCTAAGCTATAATAAAGAAAAAATGAGTGTCTAAGCTCGAGACACAGGTGTCATTTAATATTACAGTTTCGTGATATTTTTGTGCATTTATAAATGAGAGATACTAAATTTGATTCTCATTAATGATGTATTTTAACCAAATTATTACGACAAACCAATTGCATAATTTAGCGTAATTTTCTCACTTTTTTAATGTAAATATATATCGTTATATTAAAAAAAACCAAAACACTCAATTATAAAAAAATGTTTTACTCACCAGAGTAATCCAGTATTTGTTTCCACCGTTTTGATTTTGCTGGAAGATAGTTAACATGAAAATGCATGTAAGACAAAAAGAAAAAGGAAAGCAGTGAAAAGGTCGGTGGGTTTTCTTTTTCGGTTTGTTGGAGTGAAAAGGACGGAAGTCGTGGACTTCATCAATTACATTGGATATACGACCAAAAAAAAAAAAAAAAAAAAAACCATAATAATTAGATATTATAAAAAGAGAATTATTTTTTACATTTAAAATTTTTATTTTGCATTTTTAAATTTTATATAAATAAAAAAATATATTTTTAAAGAATATAAAATAAAATTTTTAAGGAACTAATAACGGTTCTTTGAAAATTTTAAATAAAGAAAAACCAAATATAAGGGGCCACTCACAGTTGTACAGAAAAAGACAGAAAAGAAGGAGCCGGAACCTCAATACCCAGTCTGTCAAATCGACAAAATCCCCATACTTTTATCTCTCCTCTGATCCAAAACTCCAATCTCTCTCCTCCTCCTTCTCCACCTCCGCCCACGCCAAGGTCTCTCTCTCCTCTCTCTCTCTCTCTCTAAATATATATATATATATATATATCTCTGTATTGTAGGAGTTTTATACTTTAACTACTGGAAACGACTGTTACATTTGTTTACTTGTTCAATCTTTCATTTGTGTTTTTTTTGTTCTGTTGGGGTTGTGGGTTTTCTGTTTTGTTGTCAAAGGAATGAACTTTGTAGTTGGTTTTATCAATCCTATCCTATGTATGTACATTGTATGTCTGAATTCCTTTGTTCTGGTTTTTACTCATTACAGTGTGATCAAGGTTTTTTTAAACATGAAATTTTGTAAAGTTTGGAGATTGAGTGTGCTGATCTGTGAAATTTTTGTAAAGTCGTTTTTTTTTTTTTTTTTCTTGATTTTTTGGTAACCAATTCACATTGGTCTGCAAACACTCGATAGCAGTTTTGTAAGTGTTGAATTTTGGGGGAATAGAGAGCATTTGGGTGGGTTTCAATAGAAACTCCCCTTGCAGTATGAATTATGATGGGGTTGTAAATTATGAGTTGTTGCAGTTCATAATATTGTCTGGGTCAATTTTATTGAAAAGTTCTGTGTAATTCCATTATATTTTACTTATTTAAGTGGAATTGCTGATCGTAGGTATCTCGAAAAACTTTTGTGGAAGTTGGATAAGATCACTGAAGGGTTTAATGCTGCTATTACATTGTGTTCTGCACAGCTGAATTTGAAACTTTTAATTTAAGCTGTGATGGAATACGAGAATTTCTGCGTTTGGGAAGTTTGAGATTGTTTTTCATTTGTAATAAATAATGATTGGGAGGAAGAACATGGGACGAGCTTCACCATTACTTCTCGTTCTTTTGGCTCTTGGGTTTTCCTTTGCTACTTATAATTTGTTAACTATGATAATTCATCATAGATCGGTTGGGAAGTGGGTAGGTGATAATACGAATAGTGGGTTACTGTCTGACCCGATTGTTGAGATGCCGGCGAATGTGAAGAAGTTCAAGAATACCAAGGCACCATTCCATGTTGCCTTAACGGCCACTGATGCCCCTTATAGCAAATGGCAGTGTCGCATTATGTACTATTGGTATAAGAAGAAGAAGGACTTGCCTGGATCAGATATGGGAGGATTTACTCGAATTTTGCATTCAGGAAATCCTGACAATTTGATGGATGAGATTCCAACTTTGGTGGTTGATCCTCTTCCTGCAGGCCTTGATCGGGTTAGGCTTCCAGCACAGTCATTTATTTGTTGTATTGTCTTTGTGTATTTCATTCATCCTTTCTTTACTAACTTTTAGTTGGGACGTCTTATTTTCGCCTCAAGTGGTACCTTCGATACACCAATTGAATGTGATTGTTTCTATTTGCACCATTTTATGTTTTAATCTAAAGTCAAAATAAGGGGTCTTGGCAATATTAGTAATGTATTGGGAGTTATACAAGAGTTTACTGAAAATAAAAGAGAATAAAGGAAAAGAGTCATAAACAAAAAGAAAGTAAAGAAAAAGCAAAGGACGATGCCATTTTTTTGTGCTGAAGCTAAGAATGGTTTTGAGTGGACGAGAAGCTTTGCATCTTGGTGAAGAATAAAGTTTGTTGAATTTCAGGGTCCATGCTGATCCACTGTATCACCATTCTCAATGATTTTCTGCTCATTGGATGACACCTGATAGTTGTAAATCCAAGTTTTGAATCTAATGAGTAGATCCTTTGTGTAGAGTTACTGATATTTTTGTTGCTCTTATGCAATATTTTCAGAAAAAGTCATTTTTTTAACTTTTTGGATATTTTCTTTACTTTTTGGGTTTAACTTTTAAGTTGATTCATGTGTAAAACTTAGACCTTGCAAGGCAATAGTTGAAGATTATTTTTCAATAACCTTTATATGAACAATAAAGAGCGTGATTGCAAATTTTGTATACAGGGGTACATTGTCTTAAATAGACCATGGGCTTTTGTGCAATGGCTGGAAAAGGCTACAATTGAGGAAGAGTGAGCTTCTGCATATTTGATGACCTTGAGTTTTCTTATTTTTTGTTTTTTACTTGAGATCAAATTCTTTGAATTCTGTTGTTGCAGATATATTTTGATGGCGGAGCCCGATCACATTTTTATAAACCCTCTTCCCAATTTGGCACATGGAGGATATCCAGCTGCGTACCCATTTTTCTACATTAAACCTTCTCAGAATGAGAAGATCATAAGAAAGTTTTATCCTGAGGAGAATGGTCCGGTCACGAATATTGATCCAATTGGAAATTCTCCTGTAATTATTAAGAAGGTAATAGCTTGTGGTAAACTGTTATTTCCTTCGCTGTGTCTAGCATTTGTGATGGTCCTTCTTATGTTTGAGAGATTTAAAGAGTGCTGTTATTGTCACTCCAGAAAAGTCATCTTGCATTCCTCCCAAGTGTGTTTTCTCTTGTATTTATATGTTTGGAGTGCAGAATGACTTTTTCCGAGTGCTAATAGCAGCACCCTATTTAAAATGTTGATGTTTCCTTGTATAATTTCCCATTTTCATAGATGACTCCTGGAACTTTAACGAGTAAATGTAATTATTCAGGATTTGCTGGAAAAGATTGCTCCTACATGGATGAATGTTTCTTTGAGGATGAAAGAAGACACGGAGACGGATAAAGCTTTTGGATGGGTGCTAGAAATGTAAGTTTGACTGTGACTTCAGTTTTCGACTAAGTTGAGTTCTAGCAACTAGAGATGCCAGCTTTGACATATCCTTGTGTCTTATTTTCTTTGATGAACTAAGGTATGCTTATGCTGTGGCATCTGCTTTGCATGGTGTGCAGCATGTTCTTCGGAAAGACTTCATGCTGCAGGTTTGGCATCTAACCTTTAGAAGCTCTTCATATCAAAATTGATTTGCATTTTGAGTTCTTTGTTAGGTTCAGTAAACAACACTAAATGTGAATACGTTGTGATTAACAATGTTCTATTGTCTTTAAATTTTCAGCCCCCGTGGGATTTGGAACTTCGCAAAAAGTTTATTATTCATTATACTTACGGATGTGACTACAACTTAAAGGTATGTATGGCCCTTCCCCTCTATGCGTATTCCTGTTATGTCCCTTTCCCCTTTTGCCCATTATAGTTCCATAGTTACCTGAGGTTTCTAACTGTTTAGGGTGAGCTGACATATGGCAAAATCGGGGAATGGAGATTTGACAAGAGATCATATCTCCGTGGACCCCCACCAAGAAACCTTCCCTTGCCTCCTCGTGGGGTTCCTGAGAGTGTGGTATGTCTTTGAATTGTTGTTATTATTGCAATTGCATGTTCTGTTTTTTATGGTATTTCGTGTGCCTTAATTTTTTTGTTTCTGTACTAGTTCTCTTCATTTGTGTAAGAAAGTATCTAGCATTCTGTGTCTTTGATTGTTGTTCCCAGATTGTAGTTTGTTTAGTTGTTGGGAGTCTAATTACTGGAATTGGCACAAGTTTTTCTACATTTACTTGTCACCCCAGAAAAGTCCTGTCCTTGAAAAAAAGAGTAGAAATGTCTGAAATAATCTTGAAGGGGGTGTGGGGAGCTAAAAGGTCTGAGACTTGCACATGACTTATTTTGGATGGAAAACTGAACGGAGTTAGGGTGAGATGACAAATTAATGATTTTGAAAAGTTGATATGACAAATCCCTTAAAGTTTTAGTTTATATGGCAAATTGAAAAAGGTGTATAAGTTCATATGACATTTTAAAAATTTCCCTTTATTTGTTGTTTTAAATATTTGTCATCTCGGTAATGAATCACGGATGTAGTCTGAAAAGGAAGAAATTCCCGATCAGACATTCATAGCCTTAAATCAGAATGAAGAGTACCTCTGCCCCACTGAGTTGTGAATATTGAGCGGAAAGCCAACAATGAAGTTGATAGGTAGAGGTAAAAGTCGCAGTAAGGTGAACTGGAGACAAGGGAAGGGGAGGGCTGGGGTCTGTCACAGACACACTTAGGATAGTCAGGCCATGGCTTGTGTTGATGATGATCAGCCTGACCGACTAATTGCATATAGTCGTGGTGACCTCTAACAAACTATGTTTACTTTTTCACTTCCAAATTCGGATTGTTTAGAATTGAAGTTTCCATATAGTTTGTCATATTTAGTGAATAAATTTATTTTAAATATCTTCTCTCCTGCCACCCCCCACCCCCTCTCTTCCCCACCCTCCCTCTATCGCTCTCTGACTTACATGCTCATTGTGTGCAGGTCACCCTTGTAAAGATGGTGAATGAAGCTACGGCTAACATTCCTAATTGGGACACAAAATAGGTCAGCTGCGTTCAAGATGCTAAAACGTTATGATACAACTGATGTTTAGAGAATGAACAATCTGGTTCAAGGGTAGGCTCGTAGAAATAGTAATATACACAAATCTCAGATCGTAAATGGAAATAATAAGGTTCCAATTTCTCGAATGTACATCTGGGTTGCGCATGGATTATATGGAGTTGTGGATTATATGGAGTTGATTATATGGAATCAGTTTTGGAGTAACACAGGTCTTCTTTCAATCTTGTTGAAATTCTGTTTTATTTTTCGGAATTGAAACGAATTTTGTCTTTGTTAATTACTTGTTAATGCAACAACTAGATGGGTTGATTAATTTGATGGAAATTTAACAACTGAAACAAAACTGAACATTTTCAACCAAAAATGAAGTGCGACTGATGTAGTTATTTGCAGACTGTTCAAACCAAATTAGAGTTCCTAGACCTTTTTTTGTGTTTATGGCCTCAGGCCTCAACTTGCTCTCGGCCGGCCTTGCGTTTATGCTTGTTTTCTTTAGGAAGTTGAGGCCGTGAAACTCTTGATCAGCCTGCCCGGAAGTCAAATCCGGCCGGATTTAGTTCTGCCACCAACAATTTATGAAATTATCGAGGCCTGCCACTGCTCATTTTACAAATTAAGGGCTAAAGCAATGGTTTTTTGTTTTGTTTTTAAAGGATGCTGCCACGTCCTATTCTAAAACAGTTCTCTACATCCCTCATTTACTCCTCGGCATCTTGTTCGTCCAAATAAAAGGGGCCCTGTTGCACTACAAGAATGGATGTGCACGCCAAAAAACTCGAAGATACTGGTGCATCTCCGACAATTCCCAGTTCATCGGAGTCACTGAAATACAATAACTTCGACGAAGGTGATATATCGCCATGTCTTCTTCCAACAATGTACATATCATATTCACTTTCCATGGAGTTTATTAGCTTGAGAGTTTCTACCCAGCCTGTCAACATCTTCTCTTCCAATTTAATGGAGGGATCATTCATTGACTTGAGCCTAAAATCATCCAAATATAAGTGGTCGAGTTTTTCCTCCATCCCAGTTCTTGCCATTGCCTTTAAAATTCCATCGTCATAGCCGTCCTTGTTGTCATCCATGGATATTTGCACTTCCTTCTTGTGATAGTTGGTCCGTATGACAGTTAATCTAATGTTAGGATGCCCGGGCATCCTCCATGCATACGTTAATGCCTCGTGGTCATCTGTCCCTCCAATGAAGACCATGGCAAAGTGGTAGTGGTTCCTCCCCAAAGAATTATCATCTCTACTGTCGTTGTCGCTGTCTGAATTGGACTCGGGGATAATGTCGGATTTACCGAACCCATGATCCACAAAGACACCCACAGAGCATTGAGCATTTGCGTTCAAGTTGTTGTTGAGAGAACTTGAGTGAGAGATGGACTTTGTGGCTCCATCAGTGAGAGACTTATCGTAGTGGAACGGTATAATTATGAGGGTGGCTTGATTCTCCTCCGCCAAGTTGCATATGTCCTCGTGCATCGTGGCATAGGCAGACACTGCGGTGAGTTTTTGCACCGTGATGTTTTCTCTTTTTCGAGCATAGTTTCCAAAGACGCCATTTGAGGTAATAGATGAATCAGGCAACTGAGTATACTTGGTGGTGGGGGTCTTGCAAGTGTCGTGCACAATAAGCATCGCCGAAGCATGCCCGGTTAGTTCTACAAGGTAGACGATGAGGACATGGATAGGGGATTGGTTGGTTGGATTAGAAGCCTCAAGGAGGTTGACGATGCCTGATACTTTGTCTGAGTTGTGGAAGCATGCAAGGATTCGAAGCTCGGTTTCAGGTCCTACGCTTTCTATGTTCCTCTCTTTGTATTGCACGGAAGGTCTCGTACTTGACTTGTACACATGTGCAACAAACGGCCCAACGGCAGCTGTCATTACCCAACACGCAATCACCATCACATCAAACGTTTGTTTGTTCAAGGCCTGTTGGTAGCGCTGAAGGTAATCAGTTAACAATTAAAATATCTTGCAGTCTCACTCTTAACCCTATGATTACGTAGAAGAGGGGCATCAGAATCCCTGGCACAAAATTTCCCACCTTATGTGTCAGTAGGCGTGAGAGCTCACCCTTCGGCATGATCGCTCCCAACACAAAAGGTCCAACAATGGAGTGAGACCCTAATGCATCGGTTATGAACCCACAAAGCACCACCCCAGCGAGAACAAAGCACGTATGATGATTGATGACTATAGTTGGGATCTTCTTTCTCTCTCTCGCGGCTCTCGCGGGTTAACATCCGCGAGAGAGCCGGACGTAATAGGAATGTGCACACTGCTATAAAGGCCAAGGTGGACCCAACCGCTACCATATTGGTCATATTGACTGCTGCCATTCCGAGCAGAAGAAGAAACCAGGAGCACAAGTCGGAGATGACGGCAGATGACAAAGCGAGTCTTCCAACCTCGGAATGGAGGAGTTTGAGGTCCGCGAGGATTCGAGCAAGGTCTGGGAAGTTGGTGGTGGCAAGGGCAATGCCCCAAAAGATTGGGCCATTCCTGTTTTGCTTGTATATTTTGGTTTGCTCGGTGAAGTCTTTGAGGAGTAAATACCGATGTAAAACCCAACCAACGGGGATGGAAAAGATAATTCCGGCAAAGGCAATGCTAAGGGTCTTCTTCCCGGAACGTATTACTGGTTTGAAATCGAGCTCTAAACCTACCAAAAACATGTGGTAAACGATGGCCAAGTTTCCCAGAGTCTCTAAGGTCCTCATGCTAGTATGCTACGAAAAGGCAATACATTGAAGAAGAAAAAAGGATGTTCGGCCAAGAGAGTTGGACCCAATAGCACGCCACCCTGAAAGATTCCCAATTAATATTAATGTATGTGCGACTAACAATAATTTCATTGCCAAATTGGTAAATGCAATCACAAATCAATTTTTAATTGCTTTACATAGAAAAACCAAATATCAATCAAATGTTGAGGACATGTCAATTGAATAGCAATGACATACTAAAAACTAATCATTTTAGCAACTGGAATTTGGTTTGGGGCTTAGAATTTAGGGCTTGAAGTGTGTTATAAGTTATGTTTTCAATTTATAGGCCTTGAACCCTCCACTTCACCAGAATCTCTAAAAACTCAAGGCTAAGACTCCATTGTCTATATAATGGACCAAATATCGATTTGTATCATGTATTGTAGATTGCTACGTATTGGATACTAATTTTTCCCATTGATTAATAATAGAGTAAAAAGTATATATCGATGTAGTACTTACAAGAATTTCAGCAACAATACGTGGTTGGCCCTCTGCTCCTTTGGGTCTTGCCCAAATCAGACATCCTTATTCAGGTAGACTGAGAAAATAAATGAAAAAACTGTAAAACCACCGAGCAAAAAAATGAGGTCACATACACAAGGGCATACAGAACTTTCAACAGTTCGGGATGGAAAACTGGTTTGAGAGGAAGAACACAAAAGAAAAGAGACCTCGATAATTAAGAGGGCTTAGTTTAAAAAATGAAAGAAAAAAAAGAGGGTTAGTTGTAATGTCGTTTGTACATCAGTTGTTCGGTTCTTTCGGTTAGAAAATAGTTTTGCTCGTAATTTCAAAGTCATACATCATTTTCGACAAATTACAATCTAACGCGAATGTATAAATTTTCATTTTAAAACAAATTCTAAGTAAAAAATCATAAAAAGGTTCTTTTTACAAATTAGATATGATTTTTTACTTGTAAGGAGCTAACCAAATATTCGTTATGTTTGGCATTTCCAGCAAGGTTCGTTGTTCGAATTAAAATACCACAGCGTACGGCTTGCCTATTCTCAAAATATTTCTAAATAAACTTTTGACATTGTGCAATTAAAGCATGTTGTTAAAATTTTAAGTATTGAGAAAATTTCTAATGTGGCGGGAACATAGTGTGGTACGTCATATGTTATTATATAAATAGAGAGATTTTTTTTTTCCAAGTGTCGGTCCACTTGTATAATAAAATATGATGTGCACTTGTGTTCTACACACACTGAAAAACCTATATGTTGTTAATGTCATGTTGTAGCTTTACAGACCAACTAGGTTTTTTCCTAATAAAAACAGATACATATTTAACAAATTTAACTTTGGGTTCCATATATTTGTGTTCCAGATTAGTTAACCAAATCTCACAAATCAATTAAGGCACCATAAAAATAATAATTTTGTATTGCATGTGTCTAATTTGTAGCAAAAATAAGGACGACCCTGAGGAGAGAGTCGGCTCTTATGACTTGGGAAGAATAAAAAAACAGAGTAGAATTCTCTTCCCTTCTATTCTCATCTCCTTCCCTTCCCTCGTGTGATCGTGTCACATATTGTTTTTTATCTTTTTATCTTATTGTCTTTATAAGAAAAATCAATATAAGATGTTGATGTGGTTTAACCATAACCGTTCAAATAAGAGGAAAGAAAAGGAAAGAGAAATTAAGAGGAGAAAGAATCATTCTCCATAAAAAAATTAGGCTAAAAAAAATGACAGAAAAGGCTTTTCAATAATATAGGTAGAAAAAAAAGTGCTTTAAAGTACGTAAACTGAAAACGCATATGAATTCAATTGGTGATAAAAGTGGTCTTGTAGTCAATTCAAGGTTCTTCTACTTCTACAACTGTGACAAAATTTGTTTAGGCTTCCAAATCATTAGCTTATAGTAATTCTCTTGAGTCTAAAAAGTTCGTTTACATGTGTCATTTTTGTGAAAGAAGGGTCATATTTGTCCTATGTGTTTTCAAACGAAGAAAAATATTTTTTTACGTGTTTTGTAGGAAAAGAAAAAAGGAGTTTGCATTCTAAACTCTCATGTCACTTGAAAGAGGTAAGTGGATTGTCAAAGTTAACGGTTGTTCCCGCATCTTTTATATGCCTAAATGAAATTGGTTGGAATAAAAAGGAGACTAACCGTTGATTGGATGCTTGCTCTTCAATTTCATTGCATGAGTCTAAATAATATGAGCTTTTGAATGTTTACCTATTCAGAAACAATTGGTGAATGATATTTCAAAACCCTTGGATAATGTTCAATTTAAAAAAGTTAGAAATGCCATTGGTGTTCCATTGACTAAAGCATTTTGAAACATTGAGTGCATTTTTGCTCACCACTATTTAGCGTGGTGTATGCTCACCATCTTATTTATCACCGTTAAATGAGTTTGAATTTTGAGATTTGTGCTTATTCACTACATGAATCGTGAAATTCAAACTTATTTAACGGTGATAAATAGGATGGTGAGCATACACCACACTAAATGGTAATGAGCAAAAATACTCCCTTGAAACATTACGTCAAACGTGCATGTCATGTGCATGCTCATGTAAAGTAGGCGTGTGATAAGTTTTTATTTTAATTTTAGTTGTTAAAATTCCCTTTTTTTTCCTTCTATAGTTACTGTTTATGTTCACAATAGGATTGCATATTGATCTCAATCTCAGACTCGAGTATTTTGAATGTTCTCGAACTTACTGAGTGAGTTGCTTCATTCATTTGCTAGTTTTTGACATGTTCGATCATTCTTGAAAAAGTACATGCACACAGTCATCTTGATATGAAACTAAAACATGATTCAAATATTAATATGTGAATTTAGTGATTTTATGTAATTATTGTGAGTTTTGAGCCGATTATATGATTGAACGACTATGCATCAATCACACTTGTTCTTATGTTATAATTTCATATTTGCTTGTATCCAAAACTGGCTTTAAACCTCTCGAACACACATTAATTCAATTGATATCTTCAAAATGACATAAAACACTTAGGACATACCACCTTTGCCATATTGACCATCATCCTACCTTATTCTCTGAAATCGGTAAAGCATGTTTTTCTTTTCTACAAAGCATGCCCATCTTTGCCAGAAACAACTGAGAACCACTCCCCATAGTGGTCAATTGGTTTGTCCAAACCATCCCCCAAAGAATCAAACTCTTCTTCTTTGGTAGTACAAAAACTCATAATCCCTTCCATCTACGGTTTTATAAAGTTAAAACACAGCTATACCTCAGTATTAAACCATTGTATAAATCTTAAATGTAGGTTCAAAATACGTTTGGTTCTTGAAGACACAAGTGATGAAACTAATGCGATGATGATAGGAAAACAAGCAGCGCAATTGAGTATCCTGCTACGAATTAGTGGTTGAAAAAAAATTCACTAGCTAACAAGAACTTCCAGATGCAATCCTTCAAATGCGAGGCCAGTGTAAAATTTTCCAAATTCGGTTTCGTACCATGAAAAGTGATCTAACAGAAATGAACTTCTTATATCCAGTCGATCTCTGATGACGAAGTCCCTCTTCTTGAATCAAGCTCTAACAGATGTGATCAAACAGTGCTGAACATAAAATGATGAAGCTGCCCAAATGTTTGTACACTCCATCACCTTTCTCAAAAGAAGGTTCAGCAACACAATCCACCATATGAAGCAGGTCTCCTCCAAAAGATCCCGCTTCCCATTCAAGAAGAGAGCCAGACTCGCATTGAGAAAAGCTTTTTCAGATTATCTTAAGCAAATAAATAATAATTATTATAATTAAGGTGCGTATAACAAAATTATTTCCGATGCTTCTAGTCACTCATTTACTCATCCTAATTTTATTTGTAACTTTTTGTAACTTAAAACAATACATGTGATGAAGCTATATTTTGTAACTTAAAGCCACCATCACCAGGCCGGCATTCTTGCTATTTTAAACTACTAAAAATATAACTTTAGCCCCTAAAACTTAATTTTTTCTGCATAAACCCGACATAAGTTATTTACTCCAATAAAACCCATTTACTAAATTCCACATAAGCAAATTCATTAATTATGTTTAACTTAACACATTTAAAATTTTGTGGATGCCTATAATACCCCTATTTGAATGTTTGATGTACACAATTAATGCCATGCGAACTATAAGGGAGAATTAATAATTTTACTAAAAAAATATTTTTTTTATAAATTCATTGCCTAATATATAATAACAATAAAACATGTCTAATATATTGACATGCTTAATTAAGTCACTAAAATTATATTTTACATATTAATGTAGGTATATTATGTCACACACACATATATAAAAAAAAATTAAAAAATTAAAAAAAGACTAATATATGTAAAATTTCATGCAAAATAATTTACCTGAAAAACTGTTATTTGATTCAAATAGTGCACCTACTATTAAAATTTTAATATGTTAGATTTCTAAAAATAATTTACCCTATCTATGTAAAATACATGAAAAATAATTTACCTATATAATAAACAAACCCAATATATGCAAAATACATGCAAAATAATTTACCTACATAATAAAGCAATATTATTTTATTTAATACTAATTTACATACAAAATTTATTATTTGCTAATCATAAATTTACAAATAGGTAAATTAATTATATATAATAATTTATTAACATATGATAAGCTCATATTTATATATTTTTTATATCAAATCCACTTGTCTTTGCTTAGTTAGTTCCTTATATTTTTGAGCTATTTACTTTATTTTTGTGTTTTGTATGATTTGTCAAGTAAAGAAAAGAAAAATAACACAAGTGGAATTTTAAGTAACAAATTCGTCAAAACTGCTTGTGCAGGTCAGCTGACTTTGGAAGCAAGTTGCGGACAGCTCAGAATGAATTAGAGAATGAGCCTTATATGCTTGGAAAGCTACGGATGTCTATTTTCTGGACCATTTCACGGATTGTTAATATCATTTTTCTAGAAGAAGTTATGGTCGTTTTAACACTAAAAGGTTCCCAAGAGGCTGAGCAATTTGTAACTGACCAGAAAGCATTGAAAGCAATAAATCCAATAAAACTAACAGCCAAAACTGATGCATCCAAGGACAAGCCAGCTAACACCTATTCAAATATCAGAGGAAATGGAAAATTAAGCGAGAGTAATGGGCATAAAGGCTGCCCAAAGAGTTACAATTGTTTTAGCATTTCCTCTCACTTATTGTCATCACTAAATGGTTGTTAGTGGGTCAGTTATGGAGAAAAAACTATGGCAACAGAAAGAAGAAAAAGGCTGCAGGTTGCAGCAGCAAAGAGAGGAAAAAAAAGGTGAAAAAAAAGATAGAAAAAAAGGAGGGAAAGCAAGGAAAAAAAGGCAAGGCTGCTGCGTTGGGGAAGGAAGGAAAGGAAGGAGGAAATCTTGGCATTCTCTTCTTTCGGTTTTATCTTCTCAAACTCATGTCTTTCTTTTGGTTTAATTTGAGAATTATGTGTAACTAATTTTTAGTAGTTAGGGGATGTTTTGAAGCCCTGAATATGATTGCAAGTTTGATATGACATTTCGTTTGAATTACTTTTATGAATGGTTCACTACTTGTCTCATTGATGAATTTTTTATGTGTTTTCTACGGATGCATACTTAGTAAGCATATCTAGGATTCTAATGCTATGAATACGTGTGTGTCTACCCTTGTCGAATGAGGACCTACATATGTTCTAGAGTATTAATTGTTAATTGCGATTAACATGTGAATCAATTTCTAGGATAAGTAAGACAACGCTAGTACTTACGATGCCTTCTGATGACTCAAACTCTTTTCGTTCTTAATGATTTCTACTTGTTAAATCTATGAACACACCATTCTAGATTGCATGTTAGGGACTAAGTTAAGTTGAAAACGCCATTCTCTTAACATACTACATAAGAAAAAGTAATAGGTTGAGTTCTAACATTGAGCCAACTTGAGCATCTTCATTCGAAAATGAAAGGAATTTGAATGAAACATAACATGTTTGCATGATTATTTGGTGGTGGATATCAATTCCCCTAACTCGTTTTTCTTAATTTGTGAACTACTCAAAAATTTGTCTCTGTCTTGTTTTTGTTCGATTTAATTTAAATATCAAATCAACTCCAAAAATCCCAAAAATTTGTGTAAGTATAGCTCTGTGTGTCTAGTATCTGCATATAAAATTTCGTAGACTTTAGATAAGTGTAAGTCGGTCTAATAATTATTTTTAGGTGGCTGGTCAGTAGGGACAACAGCCCAGTTTTTGTGACATTCTAAGTAGTTAGATAAAACAATCTTCTGCGGGAAATACTCTTATTTTCATATGTTACAATTGATAAATCTTATTGTTAATAAGGAAAATTAATAGGACATTTGTGTGGTACTTTGTGGTGTGCTTTTAATCCTATCAACATATATGTTGTACTGTTGTCACGCCCCGATCCCGACAAACGTCGAAAATCGACACGTGGCCAAGGAAAAAAAATAACATTCGTTGAATAATATACACCATACAGAATAAAATACTTTAACTGCAACCCAAAATAAAAAGAAGGTGGCTACGTTCTTCATAATCTATTTATAAATATGCACATCCCAAAAAGAAGCATAATCTTTGCTTTACTAAGAACAAGTTTGAGGTGCTCAAAAGAAGGTCCCAAAATAAGGTACAAGAAAAGATCTAGGGGTAACCTAGCACTCCAAATCTCTGATAACTGTACTGCTACCCCACCTACGAGCCTCTCAAAGGCTACTCAGACTTGTTACCTGTAAGATCAGTGCCTACACCATCGGAATGGTGCATCGGCAAACAACAACCCGGATAAGTTATGAAACTTGTGTGAGCGACAAATAATACAAAGTATGTGATACAATGATAAAACCAACTATCCTTCACAATTTATAAACCTTGAATATAATTCATTCATAAGAAATCGCTACCAAACCTTGCAAACTCCGAAGGAGTCACACATACATCCAAAGACTTTTCTAAATCAACACTCAAAAGTTCTCGAAGCCACAATCACGGCTACATTCAAACTAGAGTTATAGAGACATCGTTCGGCCGAAGCCTACGCAAGTAACCAAGTACGTAGTGACCCCCCAAAGCGGATTAACCAAGCAGAGTCACCCCTGAGAAAGTAACCAAGTAGGTAGTGACCCCCCCCCCCCCCAACAAAAAAAAAAAAAAAGAGGATTAACCAAGCTGAGTCACCCCTAAGAAAGTAACCAAGTAGGTAGTGACCCCCAAAGCGGATTAACCAAGCAGAGTCACTCTTACAACTATTGAGAAGTGATCACCCAATGCGGATTAACCAAGCATGATCACCTCTAAATGTGTATGGCCATACCTAGGATATAAGGATGGCCCAACGTGGATTAACCAAGCGCGATCCACAAATAGTATGGTCCCCTTACGCGGATTAACCAAGTATGACCATCCATGTACCATTGCTACGTGGTGCAGACTTAGTGTCGCCTAACCCCATGACACTAGGGTAACGGTCCTTTACAATCCCTCCTTTTTTTCAAACCATCAAATATATAATCCAAAACACAATCCATCACGGTTCAAATATCCAATTCACATAATGTTTCATAAGTAGATCGATGGCAACTTAATAACAACAATTATTTAGCATAAGACCTATTTTAAGAATCCATGGTGTAATCACAAAGCTTATTAGTCCGAAAGATTTCAAAGTAATAATCATATCACATAGATTAAAATCACTCTCCTGAGATCCACACTAACGCACTCAAGCATGGAATTCAAGGCATCAAGCTCTGTCACCACCTAAAACAAAGCACAAATCCACAATTAGGTTTCTCTCAATAAATTCACATACCCAAAACTCTCATAAGTCTCCCACAACGACATTCAATGAGGAATCGAACTGTCGTTCTGAGGTAGGGTCCATGATCTTACGTCACTTGCTTCGTAAGATCCAATCACTAGATTTTCACTAGTAAGTCCCTAAGATCCTTAAACAATATCTACCATAGCATACTAAAATTTGGTGTCAATTCAATGGTAAGATCGTCAATCGTTAGAATAATCAAGTGGCGGACCTTATCGATAATACACTCAACTAACAGCATTTTCATAAATCGAATGTCACACTTTGGAAAATTCGACTTTCACCAAAATTTCTCAAATTTTACAGAAATAAAGATCTCAACAAGTAGAGTAAATTTTATACCTGTGTGCAAGTCCAATTTGGCCGAGAAGGCCCCCAAATTGGCTCACACCCGACGAAAACCCTAAGGTGGGTGTTCTTAAATTCGGCTTCCTTGGTGTTCCAACGCCCAACCACCAGTTGGGTCTAGTTCTTAGGTCCAAGGGAAGTTGATTAAGGGTGATAGTGAATGGTGATACTCTCTGGAATGACAATTCGTCGTCGAGAACCCCCGGTTTCTCCTGTTGAGTTTCACCCGAATTAGGCCTTACAACCCTTGATTTTTGGAGGAGATGGAAAATGGAAGGTGATGGAAGATGTGGCAGGTGTAGGATGGTTGAAGATTACCTGAAAATATGGTGGAAGATGGCTGAGTTTGGACCGGCTGAAGGTGGGGTGTTGTGGTGCCTGTTCGCCAAATGGAAACAATTCCCCCATCTAATATTTGCCATTTCCACTTAAAATGACCGGTCCTTTAATCCCAAAAAAAATGTTTGGCCCTTTTTACCCCCAAGTGGAAATTAAAATAACTCCCACAATCTATAGTTTCACAATTTCAAACGTTCATAACTATACCGTTATAATTCAAACTCGCAAACGGTTTTCGCTTATGCGTTCGTGGGTTCGAGATCTATTTGAAAAAAAACACTAGTTGTAACTTCGAAATGTCAACGAGAGATAAAGATTGATTATGAAACTTCCAACTCGAAAACTAATCAATTACTAAACTTAAAATTAACGGAATTAAAATTAACTAATAAAGATAACGTAATCGCAGAATACGAATTTAAAATACGAGATTCATAACGAATGGTGAAATTCCAGGGATGGGATTTCACAACTGTGCATATATATATTTGAACGTATAGTAGTCCTATATACATATAGGTAAATTATATGTATATTGAACTTTTAGTAGTAGGATATACTTTTGAATGTATTTATGTGTATTTATATATTCATGCATGTTAGGGGTAATAGTATGTGCAATAATTATTTGTTCATTATAATTAAGGTAAGTAATAATATTTATTGATTTGATTTGAATATTGTGGCACAAATTGTAAATATTTTGTAATAATAGGTCAATTACTTTTTTATTTGGCTATCTTTTTCAAATTTGGATTTTAGAATTAGGTGAGTTTTTATCTAGAAAATAAGAGTTGCAAGGGTCTATATTTAAATAACTCTTTCATATTTTTTTTGTATAATATTTTATAATATTAGTACGACAATTAACGTTAAACTATGAAGTGATAGAAAATTCATAAAAATTTTCAATTTGAAAGAATCTGTTAGCATTTCTCTTCTTCCAGATTCAACGAGTACAGACAGGATCTCAGGATATTGGGATTACAAATGGAGTAGGATTCTCTCCTTTCTTTTTTTTTCCCTCCTCTTACCTCCCCTCCTATTTGAATGGTCACGGTTAAGTCACGTCAATATCTTATATTAATTTTTTATAAAAAAAGAAACACAAAATAGAGAATATAAGAAGAAATACAAAGAAATAAAAAAAGGAGGGAAGGGAATCATTGTTATTACAAATAGCAGCCCTTTGAAAATTAAAAGGTCTTTCCGTAATTGTATTGTATTGTGATTACAAATTGCGTCCCTTTGAAAAGTAAAATGTTTTTCCGTAATTGTTTTGACCCGCTACCGCATTGCACAGATACGACCCACGTCACTGCATACGTAAACTAAAACACTGTACACGCACATTCCATACATCCAACGGTCAAAAACCCATGTCTCCACCTCAAAGTCATTGGTCCCCCCAAGACCAAGCTCTACCGTCCGATCCAGACCCCACAATTTCTTGCAGCCTCTTACTTAAACTGACGCTCACTTCCAAACCCTATAAATATACTTATTCTGTTGCTGTTGCTGTGTAAGGAACTGTTAAACTTACAACAAAAAGCAAAAATGGAGGCGGCGGCAGTTGCAGCGACCAAACCGTTGATAAACGTGGTGGCTATCTGTGGGTCCGTCCGTGAAGGTTCCTACAACCGCGGCCTCATTCGTTCTGGTTAGTTGCCATCTGGCGCCGTCCTATTGGTTTGCATTTTCATTTTTTTTTAATTTAATTTTTTTTGGGACTGAAAATTACTGAGCTTGGATCATGTGTTGCCGATTGCAGCGATTGAGATAAGCAAGTCGTCAATGAGCGGCGTGGAAATAGATAACGTGGACATATCGAAGCTGCCACTGCTGAACACAGATCTGGAAGGAGAGGGAACTTTTCCACCTGTCGTCGAGGCATTTCGTCGGAAGATCCGAGAAGCTGACAGCATTCTCTTTGCCTCACCTGAATACAATTACTCCGTCTCAGGTATATATTTATTTCTTAAGTTTTTCTATATGTGGAGGAAAAATATAAATTATACATGAATTTTTAGAGTGCTAATACAGGGACACCACATTTATTTGTACAATAATGTGACACTGTGTAACTCATGGAAATTTGGTTTCAATTTAAATTTTGATGTCACGAATAAGTAACGATTGACATATATATTGACACGGAAGTTGATACAAAGATTTGTATGGTAAAGTTTTGATAAGCAAATTTGGCCATATTACTGTATCTCCAAAGTCAATAATTTTATATGAGGAACTACTGAACTCAATCATTTGTTGTCGTCACTCTTCAATTTTTTTTTGTTGAGGTCTATCTTGTAGAGATACTCAAATTAGATCAGTGATCGATTTCTAAGTTCCCACATTGTGAACATAGTAACACTATTTTAAATTTATTTATATCTTATTTTTTGTAGTTTAATGACCAATTTACCCTCACATATATGCACAATACAGCACCACTAAAGAATGCACTTGACTGGGCATCAAGACCTCCAAATGTTTGGGCTGACAAGGCTGCTGCAATTATAAGCGCTTCAGGAGGCTCCGGCGGTTCACGATCCCAATACCATCTTCGCCAAATCGGAGTCTTCCTTGACCTTCATTTCATCAACAAGCCAGAGTTCTTCCTGAATGCGTTTCAGCCTCCTGCAAAGTTCGATGAGAACAGCAACTTAATTGATGCACAGACCAAGGAGAAATTAAAGAAAGTTCTTCTTTCCTTGCAGGCTTTTACTTTGAGACTCCAAGGAAGATAGTTTTTCAGCTCATCTGTGAGATTCATTTCTCATACTATTTAAGTTGTTAGTAAATGGAGATGAAAAATAAAGTGAGATGCCTTCAACCATTTGAAGAGAAATTTAAATGACATTCATTCCGTTTTTTTCTTTTGTTTTGAATATCTTCGGTTGGGAACTGATCACATTACCAACGTGTAACTGTTTGATTGGTTGTTCGGTCTACATATCCCAAAACACAAAGGGATTCATTAGGGATTCATTTCAGTATCTAGAAATTATGTAAAATGAAAGGGTAATGCTAGAGATTTGTAGATAAAATTTGCAAATCAAATTATATATCATCAATAGAAAATAAAGACGTTTATCAATGTTTAAGTAATAACTCAATCATCAATTTTTATATTATTTATTTTATAAATTTTGTTTACAAATTTAATTTCTGACTTAGTGCGAAAGCATCCCGGAGATGCTCGAACTCCGACGAATTCGGATCTCGATGATATCATCCAAAACCCAATGCAATTTTTTGGGGAAATGCATTAAAGTCGTCAAACTTGACAAAGAGAACTTCGAAGTAGACGACGAATTAATCGTCTGAGGTCTGCAATCACAACATACAACGATGAAAAAATCTCGAAACTTCCAATCGTGGGTTCACCACTGCGGGTCAGTGTTCGAAGTTTAAAACCTTTCGAGATTCATCTGGAATCTCTTGTTTCCATCATGGAAACCTCCCCTGGAAGACGGACGACGATTTCAGTTCATCGAAGGAGATCACAGGCATCACCGGATGTCGGTAAGGCTGTGAGGATCGAAGGTTAGGGACGACGCGAATGACGTCATTTCGATCGAATGGTGTCAGGGGTTTGGTGGCTCAGCTCATGTAGCACATTGACATTGGGGTAGCGTGGGGCGGCTCGACTTGGCGCAACTTCAAGTCGCAGCTCACGCGATTCAAGGGTTAAAAAATCTCTCCATTTTTTTTTTTTTATTTTTTTTTATCACACAGATCCAGTTCATTACAATTATAACAACAGTAATATAATATAATTACGATTTGACAAAAATAAAAATATAATATAATTGCGAACAATAATTTAAACAGAATATATAATTTTAAAATAAAAATTAGACTTCATGCTCAAAAGTGAATGTTTCATGCCATTAAGTTGAAAACAAATATTGACATTTAGGCCTTGTTTAAGAACATGGGTTGTTGCAAAGATGAATCTTGTAAATGGGTTTTGTGGTATGCTAAAAACATGTTGTAACCTATTTTATTGAAGGGATTGAGAAGGTGTGACATAGAGGGATGGAGAAGGGCTTGAGGAATTGTGTGTGTGATATTCCTCATGCCTAATGTGTTTATTTATTGTATTCCTTGCGTTGCAAATAATATAATCATAAAAGAATAAGACATTCTAGTATTTTAAATACAATCTACTAGTAATTTACACAACCACACACATACTATAATATCGTAATATTACGACAATTAAATGTTTTTCATCAAAATTTTTGTTTTCTTAAGCCTCATTAAAACCCAAAATTTTAATTAAAAAATAATGAATTAAATAATAAGTAATAAAAACTCCCATACGTGGCAAGAGGCTAGTTTGAATAATAATAATCATGCTTCTGCCTTATTTTCCCTAATTCATCAGGGTATGTGGACGCCATCTGTTACTTTCTTTAGCGGTTTTGCTTTTATATTTTATTTACCGATGATTTTTTCAGATATTCGTGAATATACCTAATCAGACGTATTTGATCACTTCAAGACTTTTGTGGCTACAGTTCGTAATATGTTTCATATTACCATTAAGGTCCTCTAAACTTCCTTCTAGCTCAGAGTCTAGTCAGATAATTTTTGTAAGTTCTTTTTATGTTCGTTTCTCTTAACTTATATTTTGACTTAGTAGTACACGTATTTTTCCTAATGATGGCCTTTTGATTTGTTAAATCTACCCGATACGGTGAACACTTTATTTTCTGTTTGTTATTGATGTGTAGGATTTTAACCACGTTTATTTAATTGTTCGTTTAAATTTGGCTTAGTCATTTAAGTTAATACCTATTCGATCCCCCTCTAGGCTAATTAATATTTATTCTTGAATTTTCAATTGGCACCAGGTCCGAAGACATCAGTGGTGAAATATTTGTGACAACTAGGATGAATTGTGTTGTGGGCCCAGTTCTCCATGTACTGTACTTCGATGACGACAGCTTTTGATGCGAGGAAGATGAAAATAAATTTTTTTTATGTGAGCACTAAATGTAATGTTTTACAAGCATTTTACATGTTAAATTTAGAATTTAAAGTTTAAATGTCTCTGCGTATTCAAGGATGACAATACATAAATACTTTAAAATACAATTTATCAAAAGCTTAATTATTTTACTTTACAGTTAATTATTCTCAAATTACAACAAAAACAAATCATACCAAAAGCAATAACAATACCACATTGTCCACACAATTCAAATACATCTTTATTATTCCGCACAAGAAAGTATTTATAGAAAAGAAAATACAAGCCTAATTGAATATGTAACCAAATTAAATGAGTAAACCTAATTCCTTCAACAAGAAACCTACACATTATTTTGTAGGTAGGAAATAAAATGCAATCCCATATTTACCAATCTCAGTAAGTTTTTATTTCCTAATTCTCCAACACAAATTATTCCAATACATCCCATTTTCTCTCTCAATTAAGAATAATAATCCAAAAGGCGACCTTGTTGCACAACTAGAACGGATGTACTAGCTATAAAGTTTGAAGATACCAATGCATCTCCAAGAAATCCAAGGTCATTAGAGTCGATGCCATCGAGTAACGTCGTGGTGACCTCTGACATTTTTCCATGCCTTCTTCCTACTATGTACATATCATACTCACCTTCCATTGAGCTTATTAGTGGGAGAATTTGTTCCCACCTAGTCACCGACTTCTCTAAAAGTTTTATGGAGGCATCATTCATTGACATCAGCCTAAACTCATCCAAGTACAACTCATCCAGTTTTTTTTCCCTCCCAGTGCTTGCCATGGCCTTCAGAATTCCACCAGTGCCATCTTCGTCGTCGTCGTCGTCGTCGTCTTCATCACCATGATCATCCTCAGAGTACAAGTTTGCTGCATTTTTACTCATGATGTTAAACGATATGACTGTTAGGCTAGTCCTAGGATGTCCAGCCATGCGACCCGCATACGCTAATGCCTCACGGTCATCTACCCCTCCAAAGAAGAGCATGGAATAGCAGCATCGACGGTAAGAGTAGTTGGATGCACCGAGGCCTCGATCCACAAAAACACCCACAGAGCACCGAGCATTTGCGATCAAGTTGTTGTTGAGGCTCTTTAGATGTGAGTTGTTTGCATCTGGTGCCACTCCTCCAACCAATGTGGTGGATTTATTGTGGAACGGGATGATTATTATGGCGACCCGATTCTCCTCAGCCAGGTTGCATATGTCCTGGTGCATCGTGGAGTATTGAGACACCGCCGTGAGTGTTTGCATCGTGACACATTCTCTTTGTTGGGCATATGCTTCAAAGGCGTTTGAGGGGGACGAGTTGTCGGGAGAATGTACATCATTGGTCTTACAAGCATCGTGCACTACCAACATCGCCGAAGTATGCCCCGTTAGTTCGACAAGGTGGACAGCAAGAACATGAAGAGGGGATTTATTGGTTGGATTAGAAGCCTCGAGGAGGTTGATAATGCCTGGCACATTGCGTGAGTTGTGAGCACATGCAAGGATTCGAAGCTCGCTGTTAGATCCTACGCTTACTACGTTTCTCTCTTTGTATTGCACGAAAGGTCTAGCACTGGACTTATAAAAAATTGCTAGAAGCGGACCAACTACAAATGTCATTACCCAAATTGCCAGCACCATTACTCCGAAGGTTTGTTTGTTCAACGCCTAGACATACACATATATATACGACATATTATTTGTCATTCTTTCATGAATTATTCAAAGGCATTACGCATGCATAAAGTCATATATTCCGTACCTTTACTTCCCGACCGGTGTTGAGTATAATAAGTGTCAATAAGCCTTTGGTGTTCATGAGCACTCCAAGAGCCAAACTATCCCGAAATGACATTTTGTTTACTAAGCCGGCAATCAAAGTGCTTAGTGTCTTAGCTGCAAAAGCTAAGATGACAACCCCCCCTACACGATATATGTCCGTCCCAGTTTTTTTCTCCGACGGATAAACGGAACTGAGAATATCCACATAGTTGAGTCTACTCCCATTGATACAGAAGTAGAGAGGCAACAGAATCCCAGGCACAAAACTTCCCACTTTCTTTTTGAGATTGTTTGAAAACTCTCCTCTAGGCATGATAGCTCCAAACATAAAAGACCCTACGATAGAATGAGACCCACATGCATCGGTAATGTACCCACAAAGTATCACCCCAGCTAGAACAAAGCATTCAAGTTGACCGTAGTCGCCATCCTCTTGTACTCTGTCACGAATTCGGTCAACAATCCGTGACAGAAGAGGGTGTACGACAAAAATGCATAGTCCTATAAAAAGCAAGGTGAGTCCCACCGAAATTGTCTGGAAGTTGTTGACTATGGCCATTACGAGCAAAAGAAGAAACCAGGAGCATAAGTCGGAGATAACAGAGGCAGATAAAGCAAGTCCTCCGACAGCAGAGTAGAGAAGTTTGAGGTCTGTGAGGATTCGGGCAAGGTCTGGGAAGTTGGTGGTGGCAAGAGCAACGCCCCAGAACCACGGGCCGTTCACAGTGGGAAGTTTTTGTCCATCTTTGCCTTTTGTTTCTTCGACAAAATCTTTGAGGAGTACATATCGACATAAGGCCCAACCAACAAGGACGGAAAAGACAATGCCGGCGAGCGCAATGCTAAGAGCTTTCTTTCCAGCTCGTAACACTGGTTTTAAATCAAGCTCTAAACCCACCAGGAACATGTGGTAAACGAGGGCCAAGTTTCCGATGGTCTCGATAATCTTCAGGGTACTGTAAGGAAATACGGCTGGTACAACTCTACCCCAATTACTCGTACTCGTCGACATTCCACCCTGAAAATTTGTAACGTGTAAAATGGTGTATATACTACTTACATGTTTTCGTTAATAATAACAACAGATGTAAGAAAAAATTAACAAGAGAGGAATAAGGAAGGATGTACTGCTTACAAGAATCTCAGCAATAATGCGTGGTTGATGCAAGGGTTTTAAGGCGACCATAAAAATACGAGTGCTGAAGACGGCGATGCTCAGTCTTATAACAAGAACTGAAAGAGCTGACATAAAGGGGTTGTGTGCTCGCCATAGTCCTGTTGGGGATATCGTTTTATTGAAGCATACCACAATTAAATCTTTTGTGTTACTGGATATTACAAAATCTTCCCCACCAACACTCCCAGTCAACTTAAAATAAGACATTATGTATAATATACTTCTCTAATCCTTCTGGTCTTTACCTAAGGAGAAACCCCATCTCAGAGAGAAACGGTGATATATATATATATATATATATATATATATATATATATATATATATGTGTGTGTGTGTGTGTGTGTGTGTGTGTGTCTGTGTGTGTACACAATACAAACTTTCTTGCAAGTCGCAATGGCAGGGATGGAGGAAAAGGAAGGCTCCCAAAGAAAACAAAACTTTTGGTGTAATATACGGCGTAAAATTGTTCGGTTATTTTGTAGTTTGTAGTCGTTTCTAGTATAGTTAATTTTTATTGGATAGTTTCTAGTATAGTTAAACATCATTGGTCATCCTGGCTCCTCTCTTCTATACAGTTTTCTTTCTTTCTTTCTTTTTGTTTCATTTAACTATAATTAGTAACGAGGTGTTCGTGGGTCTTATTCAGTACAACGGCTTCATATACCCAAGTAACCGAACTAACCATAAACAGTTCGATATATTTTTCTATGTTTTAATTAACTAAAAAAACCAAAAAAAAAAAGCATCCAACCGAAAAAAGGTAAGTACAATAATAAACAATAAAAAAATCTTATCCTATTAAATTAGGTTGTATGAATTCTAAAATGTCACTGCGCTCAGTTTTGCCCCAAGTGTTCTGTTAGCTCTAACTATTGCATGTCTTTTCTTAAAGTCTATTTCCAAGTTTTCCTATATCTTTCTCTACCCTTTTTGCCTTGAGCCTTTATTTCATAACCACCTTTTCTAATCGAAGCATCTATAAGTCTTCGTTTCACAAATTCGAACCACTTTAACCGATTTTCTCACATCTTAACTTGGATTACGGTCACTCCTGCTTTACCTTGGATATCCTCATTCTTAATCATGTCTTTTCATATGTGCCCACACATCCAACGAAGTATTCCCATCTTTGCATTATGTACAATAAAACATTGCTAACCTTATTGCCATCTTATAAATTTTTTCCCTGAGATTTAGTGACATAGGATGGTCGCACTACACACCTGATGCACTTTTGCACTTCATCCATTCAGCTTGTATTCTATGTTAATATCTCCATCCAATTTTTCGTTCTTTTACAAGATAGATCCAAGATTCTTTTGCAAGATAGATCTAAGATAACAAAAGCATTCACTTTTTGGTACTTCATGATCTCTGATCCTCACCGTTAAACTGAAAAATGGTAAATAGATTTTTTTTTTTATTTTTTATAATTGATTGATTTTCATTCTATATTAATTGTGAACAACCAAAAGACCATTACAAACCTAGCGTCTAACCCGGACGTACTAATTGCCTTGCACTATAAACCTAGGAAGGAAGATGGGGAAGCAAGGTAAGGCATGGCATAGACAGTGAGGCCTAGCATTCAATGTGAACTGTCATAGTTAATATAAGAAGCGCGTGGTGTAGGTGTCAAAACTCTAACATAGCCTAGATTTGGTTCAATATGTATTCTGTCATGGGATGGCTCAAGAGAAAGAGAGAATAAGTGTGTCATTGTTGGAGGTCGCCAACATACAATGCTTGTATTTGATTGTGTATGTATGTGTGCATGTGTGTGTGAAAGTTGCCCTACAATCTGACTTCTTAACCAAATGATTGTTTAACAAGTGAAAAGTTGGTTCGGTTAAGTTCTTTTATGTGCCTCGAGTGAATGAGGAATTAAAATGTAAATTGACTACATAAGTAAGTAAAGCATTAAAAATCCATCAAGATTTAAGTCATGAAGAGCAAGATAATACTAGAGGACTCCACCGAGGCCATTGGTATCGGATTGGACTTCGTACAAAACATGTGTCTTAGTGTGGAAATCAAAGTCGTTGGAATTGCATATTATACGGCAATGAAATTAATTACATGAATTAATCATGATATTCATTGGAACCTTTATTGTAGTTACAATGCAATTCAGTTCTTCTATCATCCATGTCCCAAACAAGATTTATTATATGATATTAGATTTATGTCAAATCACAAGTAGTAATCTATGACGCCATGATGCATCTTACGTTGAAGCAATTGATACAAACATAGCTTGATCAACAAGTACTTCGGCCGAGGATTTATGAGATAGATCTTTGAGTGGCTTCGAGGCATATCTTCTTCTATTGAACAATTATCAGAAGGTGAGAGATTTTTTATTGCGGATTCATGTATCTTCATACTCATACATATGAACGTGAGTATCACACAATCGGGCCATGCAAAGTAGTGAGGGCTTTGAGGTAAACCAAAGTTCATATCTATAAGCATAAGATACCTATGATGCCTCAAGTTTGAGAACTATTTGCACTACTACAACCAGAAGCTATGACATGTGGTAAGCATCCATACGTTTAAACTTCTTGTGTGGTCAGTGTGCAGTGAACTGTGAACTTGTTCAACAGACAAGCACCTATACATTCATTACGTGTCCAACATGCATAACACAAGACCATGCTAACCTTAATTCGAATACACCAGCCTTTTAGGAAAGTCAATGTCCAATGGAATTTCCAAATAGCTAGAACTTTATTTAAGGACTAAGTTACAATGGAATACAAGCCTTTCTACCCTAACCTCAGTTAGGGCATTAATTTCATACCTTCAATCCTATAGGCTCATTCATAGTACGCTATCTCTATAAGCCCAACTCATGGATGAATAAATCTTGCTCATTTATTTATTAATTAATATGGAATTGTTACATAATATCCAATATTACAAAATTGGCTTTCAGGACACAACTTCAGCAGCACACTCAGGCAACCTCTTCCAACAAATCGTTTGAGCCTTGTAGTTAGATTTGACATGAATGTAATGAGATTTTGGTCTGATCAGTGATGTTGTATCTTTACTTTCTTTGTAGTTCTGTGCTGTTTCACAACTATGCCCGAGATTGGGCTCATGTAGCCAAGTTGTATTTCAGTTATGAATAAAGTTTGGGATTTGAAGCAAGTGTGAATTGTTAAATTAAATGAATCATATGTGAATTAACAGACATAAATACATAGATATGTAGAAGAAGAAAAAAATGTGTGTGAGAATTATTTGTTTAAATTGTTCTAGGCAAGGCATAAGAAGAAAGGAAAAAGTTCTCCTCAAAGCATGCACAGATGCACTTGTGTAATGGTAGAGAGACTAAATTTGTAGATTAAATTTTGTAAACTAAATGACATGAATGTTGATGATTGATTTATTATTTAAACATTGATTAATATTGTTTCTTATTGGTGACCCATCATTTAGTTTGCAAATTTAGTCTATAAATTTAGTCCACCTAGTATTACTCTTGTGTAAAATCATATAGCAAATTAACTTCGATGAATAAAATAAGGAGAAAAAAGAAACTCATGTCTCTTAGCCTCTTCCTCTCCCTCACTATGCTCCTCAAAGCTCCCATGACCGCCAGCCTCATGAACCATTGGAGCTCTGAGCCCATGAAAAAATTCAAAGGCATACGTAATACTAATTTTTTGAACTCGAGAAAAAAGTAAATAGGCATATATGGCACCAATATGGTCCCTTCATGGCTCCGCCAGTAATTGTCTATACCCATAACCCATTAGAGTTAGTTTTGCTTATATTGCTCATCAAACAATTTTTGCTCACTCAATTGCATTTACCCCTCTCCTCTCTTTATAATTTTGTGGTCAGATCACTGTCTCCTCTCTAAATCTGTTTTCGACTTTGTGAAACAAGAAATGGAGAAGCTACATTCAGTCATACTTATATATGTGGTAGGGTCTGTTTATTTTTGTATCCATTATTCACAGTTTTTTGTTAAGTTTTTAATCAAATTTATTATGTAATCTCAGTTGGTATCACAACCCAAATAACAAACAGATCTGTAATTTTTGGGTATTTGAGGAAGGAAAGAAAAAAAATGTCAAAGGAAAGAGAAGGAAAAGATAGCTAGCTGGGGAATTATGCCGTAGTATGGTTGGTTTTTGTACTCCAACAGCTCCCAAGAAATAATCCCATTCGCTCCCTCAAATCATGAATCATGAGCAAATTCACTTTTTTGCACAATTAGAATGGATGTACTAGCTGTGAAGTTTGAAGATACCAATGCCTCTCCAAGAACTCCAATGTCGTTCGAGTCATCGTCATCCAGTAACGTTGTGGCGACCTCTTGCATTTCTCCATGTCTTCTACCCACTATGAACATATCATATTCACCCTCCGTGGATTGTATTAATGAGAGAATTTGTTCCCAACTGGTCACCCAATTCTCTACAAATTTTATGGAGGCATCATTCATTGACCTCAACCTAAACTCATCCAAGTACAAGTCATCCATTTTTTTCTCTTCTCCAGTACTTTTCATTCCCTCAAGAGTAACATCGTCGTCGTCGTCGTCGTTCTCATTGTCGTTGTCGTCCTCATCATTATACTCATCACCGTCATCATCATCATCGACGCACGTTTTTTCTGCCTCTTTATTCATAATGTTAAACGTTATAACAGTTAGGGTAACCCTTGGATGTCCAGCCATCCTCCCCGCATACGCTAATGCCTCGCGGTCATCTGCCCCTCCAAAGAAGAGCATGGTAAAGTGGCGGCAGCAGTCAAAGTAGTTGGATGTACCGATGCCCCGATCCAAAAGAACACCCACGGAGCACCGCGCATTTTCCATCAAGTTGTTGTTGAGGTTCTTTAAATGCGATTTGTCTTCATCTCTTGCCCCTCCTTCTCCATCCAATATTGTAGCTTTCTTATGGTACGGGATAATTATAATGGAGACACGATTGTCCTCAGCCAGGTTACATATGTCCTCATGCATCGTCGGATAAGCAGACACTGCCGTGAGTGATTGCACTGTGACACTTTGCCTTTGTTTGACATATAACTCAATGGCATTTGTCGGAGACGAAGATTTGTCAGGAAAGTTTACATCTTTGGTCTTGCAAGCATCGTGCACAACCAGCATTGCCGAAGCGTGTCCAGTTAGTTCCACAAGGTGGACAGCAAGAACATGAAGAGGGGATTGTGTTGTTGGATTAGAAGCCTCAAGGAGGTTGATAATGCCTGGCACATTGCGTGAGGTGTGAGCGCATACAAGGACTCGAAACTGGTTGTTAGGTCCTACGCTTGCTACACTCCTCTGTTTGTACTGCACGAAAGTCTTGGCACTGGACTTGTAAAAGTAGGCTATAAACGGGCCAACCGCAAATGTCATTACCCAAATCACCACCATCAATACTCCGAACGTTTGTTTGTTCAATGCCTAGATATATATATGTAGATGTATACCACATGCAAATTGTCATTCGTTCATAAATTATTCAAAACTTTACTTAAAACATGCGTCGTGCTATACTACAAAACAATCTCATCTAAGTGAAAACTGTTACTTAGGAAAACAAATTGAAAGGTGAAAGGTGAATCAGTAAATTACCTTTATGTCCCGGCCACTATTGAGTATAATGAGTGTCAATAAGCCTTTGGTGTTCATGAGCACTCCAAGAGCCAAACTATCCCGGGGTGACATTTTGTTGATTATGCCGGCAACGAAAGTGCTCACAGTTTTAGTTGCGAAAGCAATGATGGTAACCCACAC
Source organism: Pyrus communis (assembly GCF_963583255.1). Classification (NCBI taxonomy): domain Eukaryota; kingdom Viridiplantae; phylum Streptophyta; class Magnoliopsida; order Rosales; family Rosaceae; genus Pyrus; species Pyrus communis. The sequence goes on from NC_084812.1 coordinate 24,687,395, forward strand.
TACGCGACCGACGGTAGCCCCAGTTTTTTGCTCTATTGGATTTTTTCTGTCACCGAGAATATCCTCAAAGTTGACTCTTCCTCCATTGATACAGAAGTAAAGAGGCATCAGAATCGAAGGCACAAAATTTCCCACCTTCTGTTTAAGCATGTCTGTAAACTCGCCCTTAGGCATAATGGCTCCTAACACAAAAGGCCCTACAATGGAATGGGATCCACAGGCATCGGTAATGACCCCAGAGAGCAACACTCCAGCTAAAACAAAGCGTATAAGCTGACTGTTGTTCCTATCCTCTTTTTCTCTTTCGCGTACTCGGTGAACAATCCATGACAGAGCAGGACGTATTACAAAAACGCACAGTCCTATAAAAACCGAGGTCAAGCCCACTGCATACATCTGGACGCTGTTGATTATGGCCATTACGAGCAAAAGAAGAATCCAGGAGCACAAGTCGGTGATAACAGAGGCGGATAACGCAAGTCCTCCAACATCAGAGTAAAGAAGTTTGAGGTCCGCGAGGATTCGGGCAAGGTCTGGGAAGTTGGTAGTGGCGAGAGCAACGCCCCAGAACAATGGGCCGTTTATAGTGGGACGTTCCTGATCTCCATCATGTGTTTGTGCGACAAAATCTTGGAGGAGTAAATAACGACACAAGACCCAACCAACTAGGACGGAAAAGAAAAAGCCAGTGAGCGCAATGCTGAGAGCCTTCTTCCCAGCACGTACTACTGGCTTAAAATCAAGCTCTAAACCCACTAGAAACATATAGTAAACGAGGGCCAAGTTTCCCATGGTCTCAGAAATCTTCAAGGTACTAAACGGGAATATAGGTTTCGTCAGTTGACCCAAAGCCCTCGTACTCGTTGTCATTCCAGCCTGAAAATTCATATTAATTATGCATCTGCTAACGAACAAAGAACAAAATCAAATATAGATGAAAATTACTATTTAATTGGCAAAAACGCCATATGTGATTTTTCGTGTAAAAACTATTGTCCGTTTTGTGTTGAGCACTGGCTCAGCTCATTTATATTATCTCTGTGTTCGCACGTTACGTCTAATCATGTTTATACATAAAGGAAGAGCAAGATTTCGTGAAGCATTCATACCAAAATAAGCACCATCCTAATTAGCACTTTAAAAATAAACAATTTAATTTATAGGAGTAAAATAGTAAAATAACATTATTTTGAATTTAAGAATTTCAAAACTACCTACGTAGTTGGCTGTTTTTTATGTTTCCTTCTGAAGTTTTTAAAATAAATACATATAAATACATATTTTAAATAAATAAAAAAATTTGAAAGAGCAAATTATCAGATGCTCACACATGTGGCAAGAAGCTAGTATATATAAACATAATCAACCATCCAAATGCTAGTTTCAAGTTGAACATTTGGTATAATAATAATAATAAAATGTAGTAACTCACAATAATCTGAGAAACAATGCTTGGTTGGTGCAAGGGTTTGAAGGCGAAAGTAAGAATACGAGTGTTGAAGACGGCAATGCTGAGTTTTATAATAAGGACGCCAAGAGGTGACATGAAGGAATCGCTGGGTAGTGCTCGCCATATCCCACCACCTGGGTTTATCGTTCTGTTATAGCACACCATTATTCTATCTTTTGTGTCAAAGTATAAATCAAAGCGTTCCCCACCACTAACATTATGTACCACGTGCGTCATTATGTGTGTGTATATACTTTTCGCAGACCAAAGAAAGAAAAAAAAAGTATTATGTACTTTTCTACTCTTTGCGATCTTTCCCAGTTAGCCAGGCTTTCAATCTCCCCTTCCTCTTCCTCTTTTTTCACGGCAATTTATATCCCCAATCCGTAACCCTTATTGAAAGGGACTAAGAAGCCAGAAGGTTAAGGTCTCCGAGGAGAGATTAATTAAGTCCCCAATCTCAGAGAGAGACAGTAATATACTTATGCATGCTGTACGAGAGAAGGGGTGTATATATATAGGCCTACAAAACTATAGGAATGGTCCGAATGGAGGGAAGGGATGGCTCCAAAGGAAAACAAAATCTCGATAACGTTGCTTTGTTGTAATGTACGAATGGTGTAGATTCGTTAGGCTGTTTTGGAAATGTTTTTCCTGTTACGTACGTTGTCATTTCCTTTCTACTAATGAGCCATTAGGGTTTGTTTGGACTGCCATTTCCCGGGTTTTCTTGTTTTGATCGTCCTCGCTCCTCTCTTCGATACAGTTTTACATTTAGTTGTATGAATAATATTTGAGGTGTTCGTTAGATATTAATTATTCAGCATGTCAGCGGCTTTATATAACCAATTAATTAAGCTAACAATGAACAGTTTTTTTCCTTATCAAACCACGAACAGTTTTCGTTTTTGTTTTCTATCTAAGAAAGAAAACAAGTAATAAATAAATCGATTTTTAATAAAATGATTGATTTTGCATTGAGTTTTTCTATTTTGCTCTTGAGGTGGGTTTTAGAGATGTGCGTTGAAATAATGCGAAAGAGGTACTGTGGCAGATTACTACACAGGAGGATTGTTAACTAGGAGAAATTTTTTATTGTGATGGGAATATAGATGGTACATCACTTGTTTTTATGTAAGTGGTTAGAAATTTTATTTTTTAAGTTATTAACTTTTTAATAGACAAATCTCACAATTTGTATAATGACACGTGGTATATCACCTCGTGTACCAATCACACTGAAAAATCTCTTGTTAACTAAGGATGGTGTTCCAGTGGCTAATATTAAGGAGCTAATGCTGAAATTTCGATGCTTGGATCGAGGAGATACCGTCTTAGCTTTCGACTAGTTTGAAAATTAAACTTGAGCACGCATAATGGGCGAACAAACAAACTAATTATAAACAAATATAATGTTACTAACTAAAAAAAAAATATTGTTATGACAGCTACAAACCGAAGGACTACATTATGAATAATTTGTTCTAACTCAATTACAAAGCACCCTATTAATAGAAATCAAAACCTAATAAGAAACTCTAATACATAAAATACCAAAACTATCCAAATAATAAAACAAACATAATATACTAATATTTTCCATCACTCCTGTTAAACTGATGGCGGTAAACAACATGAACTTGCCAACAATCAGATATAGTTGTAGACTCCACTAGACAGACAAGCAAGAAGGCAAGCTCCGTTAGGATATAAGGCAGGCTCCTCTAGGCAATCAGACAGGCAGGCAGGTTGGCAAGCTCAGACAATCGGACAGACAGGCTAACAGATAGAGATCAAATGGCTGTGACGTGTTAGTACAGTTGGATATTAATTGCTGGTTGTTTAAGCATTGCAGTCGTAGATAAGGTTTTAGGGTTGTAACTCGAATAAATGAATGAATGAATAGAGCAGCTAGCAGCAACGTTTTGCTAATGCACAGAAATCCTATATGTTTTCAATTTTCTTTGTTGTTCTTCACTTCAAATCCTCTCTAATCAAAATACAAAATACTTCTAATCAAACATTAACAGATTATCTATGAAAGAAATTCACTCCTACCCTATCATTTATTCAAAGAGGATTTCTGTGAGTAATTCATCTCCTATTCCCTAGGTGGTCATAATTTTATAATTTATCTTTAATAATTTAGTAGATTATCCATTTCAATTCAATCTAATCATGTGTACCAAAAAGCTTATGAAATGTTGTGTCAATGGTTGTAAAATAATGACTTCAAGATTTTGAAATAGATCTCTACCAAATCCTAGTCGGCAGAGAGAAAAACAAACAAAAAATTAATCTTCAAGGGCCAGCCATGGGCGAAGTTACAAAGGAGCTGGGAGGCACGGCCGCCCTTCCCTTCGCCGGAAATCAAGCCCAGGAGTTGTGGTTCACCCCTCTGGTCATGGGCGAAGCTACAGAAGAGTAGGAAGGGGTGGCCGCCCCTCCCTTCGCTAGAAATCAAGCCCAGGAGCAGTGGTTCACCCCTTTGGTCTCGTCGGAAATGATGAAATTTCTGGTTTTCTGGCCTTTTGGATTTCCCCACTCTAGGGCAGCGCAGGCTGCGTGCGGGCTCTCATTTTTTTTTTTCTTAAAGAAAAATACCAGGCCTGGCCAATGAAATGAGGAATGAAGATCTGCATTTTGTAGCTTCTGGAAATGGAGTTCTGGTTCTAACGAAGAAGAAGAGGGAGGAAGAAGGGAAACTTTCTCTCTCTCCCATCCCACCCTGGTGCCCTTTCAAAATTACCCCAATTTGTTTTTTTTTTTTAGCCATTGGCCAATAATTGTGCGCCACCTAACTTGCTATTTAATGTGCTGATTTATCTTACGATTTGTTTTGTTTTTTAATTATTGTCCAATTAATTTGACCACCTTTCCAATATTTTTTAAGCCACACAACATTATTTCTCTTAACATTACTCTAAATTTATACTAGCTTCAAAATATCTTTTGTAAAATATTACGAATTCGTAGTCATTTGAATTTTTATCAGTTACCATCAAATTCAACAAAGTAATAAATAAAAATTTCAATATTTTTATATGTTATCTAAACTACATATTAATAAAACACACATTATCAACCAAAATCCTATTAAATTATCATTTTAACTCTCTAATTAAAACTGAACATATATTAGAAATATGCGCAAAAATGTAATTTCACACAATCAAAATTTTACTTGTTTTTTTTTTTTTAAAGTCTCACCTACATGTGATTCTAACATATCTCAAATTAAAAATAAATAAAATAAAAAAAAATAAAAAAAAGAGCTATCTCCCACTTCCACATTCTCTCTCACTCTCTTCCTCTCTCCTTCTACTCCAAAAACAAAAATAATTTTTTTTTACACACACTATGTGTGTCCATATGTTAGTATGTTTTATAATCAATGTTTGTAGATGTTATATGCTATAAATAGACACTTATTTATACAAAATTGATAAATTATGTAATTTCACACAACCAAAATTTTGCTTTTTTTTTTTTTTTTTTCTTCTCAAAGTCTCACCTACATGTGATTCTAATATATCTCAAATTAAGAATTAAAAAAATAAAAAAAAACGAAACAAAACAAAAAAAAAAAAAAAAAGAGCTCTCTCCCACTCCCACATTCTCTCTCACTCTCTTCCTCTCTACTTCTACTCAAAAAACAAAATTCTTTTTTTTTTTTTTTTTTTTTTACACACACTTTGTGTGTGCCCATATGCTAGTATGTTTGTAGATGTTATATGCTATAAATAGACACTTATTTATACAAAATTGATAAATTTATTAAAAAATCCACCTAGGTTCTCGCCTAAGTGTTAACCGCCATGTCTACCGCCCAATTAGCGCTTAGTATTTTTTATAATTTTGTTCATTATACAGTTGTGTAATAGGATGATACAACAAGAAATGTGCTTAAATCCTTCTTCAAATAATATTGTTGTTCAAATCCCCCTTTGAATGTTTCAGGTAGTCCAAATCCTCCTTTGAATATTCAGTTAGTGTAAATTCTTCTACGAATATTCTGGATAATCTACGTGTGGGCTCTCATTTTTTTTTTTTCATAAAGAAAAATACTAGGCCTGACCAATGAAATGAGGAATGAAGATTTGCATTTTGTAGCTTCTGGAAATGGAGTTCTTGTTCTAATTAACAAAGAATAAGAGGGAGGAAGAAGAGAGACTTTCTCTCTCTCCCATCCCACCCATGCGCCCCTTCAAAATTACCCCAATTTGTTTTTTTTTTTTTTAGCCATTGACCAATCAATGTGGACCACCTAACTTGCTATTTAATATGCTGATTTATCTAAAGATTTGTTTTGTTTTTTAATTATTGACCAATTAATTTGACCTCTTTTCCAATATTTTTTAAACCACACAACGTTATTTATCTTAAAATTTACTATAGATTCATACTACCTTCAAAAAATATTTTGTAAAATATTACGAACTCGTAGTCATTTGAATTTTTATTACTTACCATCAAATTCAACAAAGTAATAAATAAAAATTTTCAATATTTTTATATGTTATCTAAACTACATATTAATAAAACACACATTGTCAACCAAAATCCTATGAAATTACCAGTTTAACTCTCTAATTACAACTAAACATAAATCAGAAATATGGGTAAAAATGTAATTTCACACAATCAAAAGCAAAAATTTTGCTTTTTTTTTTTTTTTTTTTTTTCAAACTCTTACCTACATGTGATTCTAACATATCTCTAATTAAAAACTAAAAACAAAAAAACAAAAAACAAAAAAAGAGCTCTCTCCCACTCCCACATTCCCTCTCACTCTCTTCCTTTCTCCTACTCCAAAAATAAAAATATTTTTTTTACACACGCTTTGTGTGTGCCCATATGCTAGTTTGTAATCAATGTTTGCAGATATTATATGCTATAAACAGACACTTATTTATATAAAATTGATAAATTTATTCAAATCCACCTAGGTTCTCGCCTAAGTGTTAAGCGCCATGTCTACCGTCCAATTAACGCTTAGTATTTTTTAGAACTTTGTTCATTATGCAGTTACATAATAGGATGATACAACAAGAAATGTGCTTAAATCCTTCTTCAAATAATAATGTTGTTCAAATCCCCCTTCGAATGTTTCGGGTAGTCCAAATCCTCCTTTGAATATTCGGTTAGTGCAAATGCTCCTACGAATATTCTGAATAGTTCAAATAATCTACTTGCATACCCTAGACTTAGACCTCAAACAGATGTACACATTTTTCCGGAACCTTTAACCTTTTAAATTTAGCCCCTACCCCCGACAATTCCTGGCTTCGCCACTGGGGCCAGCAACAATTTTTCTTCTCTTCCTTCTCTTTTTCCTATTTTTGTAGCGGTAGGTCTCTCGCTATGTCGGATTATATATTTGATTTGTTAAGTTAATGGGTGCCGAGTTCGGATAATAATCGGATTATATATATCTTAATTACCAATTACACTGTATTGAGACAAATCCATTTGCATGTGAGATAAAAGTGAAAAGCAACAACTCTTACCAAAGGTGAAGGGGATTTGAAAGAGTAAGGACACTTGGTGTACGTAGGACTTGCAAAAACTAGCATTTACAAGCTTTAAAATTACCCTTGAAAGCATCTCCCATGTTAAACCTGCACAGGCTAGCTCTACTGCAGTCTACATGTGCGCATGCATCCTTTTATTTCTGCTGATATCTATCAGATAAGATTCATTATATCTCTAAAACTTCCCTTTTAAAATGTAACCAATAATTGATTGTTCTTGTCCAACGTTCATAAATATACTGCAGAAATAATAATGCACTGCGTTCTTGGGGAGACTGAAGAGAAAATAAACCACAAGAGAAATTACAGAAATGGAGGATTCCGCCTCAGGAAAATCGCTCATAAGAGTTGAAGTTGGCCACCAAGACCAAGCGCCTCCACTGTTTGGTTGTTTCTGCGTGTTTGGGCCTTGTGCCTCCCCCTTCGCCACCAAAAAGAACAAGAACTCGCTCATAAAAGTTGCAGCAGTTTGCGGGTCGCTTCGCAAAGCTTCCTACAACCGCGGTCTCATTCGTTACGGTTAGTCTTCTGGGATTTTCTAATGTTCCGAGGTATTCTATACTATAGAGTTTCTTATAACATGCAGTTGAATATTTGATCAAGGATAACCAAGATCTAACAGTTAAAAGCCACGGGTATTAGAGTCGCCGAACCCTTAAAATATTCGTAGTTTTCGTTTTGTTTGCTTAGCTTCTTTTCTTCTGGTGGATGATGACTGATGAGTGCTTGTGTGTGTTATGATGAATGCTTGATTGGCGTCGTTTCGGGGTTCTAATTAATAGCGATTGAGTTAAGCAAGACGTCGATCAGCGGCTTGGAAAAAGAGTACGTGGACATCTCAGAGCTGCCATTTCTGAACACGGATCTGCAGGGCGAGAAGGAGAAGAGTTTTCCGCCTGCTGTCGAAACGTTTCGTCAGAAGATTCTGGAAGCTGATAGCATTTTTTTTGCTTCTCCCGAGTACAAATACTCCATCTCCGGTGGGTATCATTTCTTACTGCTTTCCTGAGTACAATTGTTACTTCTTGTACTGTTGTTTCAAATTTATTAGTTTTCCTCACTGTCAATTTTGTTCAAATGTACAATCATGGTCAATTCATATAAATTGGCTTCCACGAGTTAGTCAGTCACGTGCTTGAACATTTGTTTGAAAGTGCTTTTAAATTAGCCAAAGCACTTAAAATTATATTCGGTGAAAAAAGTTCAAAATACTTTTACTAGAATGCTTTTGAACAGAAATATAAAGACGCAGTTTCAAATGAGACCGTATTCACTCCTAGTAAAACCAAAAAAAATTTGTTCCCATTATCTTATCTCTTTGTTTCCTAAAAAATCTCTTATGATGTGAGAATTGATAGTTGGATATTTTCTTTAAGGATTCATACAAAGAATTCAACGTCCATCAACTTCCACATCTTGTAATTTATAAAATATGATTCAAGCAGATGGTCTCTCTACCACTCATACAAAAATATTATAATACTTTTGTACATGAAGCAGATATGGTTGCTACGTATATGTAATTTAAAATTGAAATGTTATTGGGCAATGTTATTTAAATATACAAGATCAACATATTTACTGACACATTCTCTAGTATACGTGAACTCGTGTATAATAAGAGGATCTGTCTCTATTAGAAAGTACATCGGTAAGTGTTTTAATTTTGTATGTCCAAATAGTTCTGATACTATTTGTTTGGAGTTTGATCACCGATATTTTTTTGGGTTAATATAACAAGTAGTATTGTGCAACTACCTTAAGAATGTTTTAACCCTCACTATGCCAGGACCTCTAAAAAATGCAATCGACTGGGCATCTAGACCACCAAATGTCTGGGCTGATAAGGCTGCCGCGGTTGTAAGTGCCTCAGGAGACTTTGGCGGAGGACGAGCCCAGTATCATCTTCGCCAAGTTGGAGTGTCTCTCGACCTTCATTTCATTAATAAGTCGGAGTTTTTCTTGAACGGACTCCAGCATAATCCTCCAAAATTCGACAGGGATGGCAACTTGATTGATGAACAGGCCAAGGAGAACTTGAAGGAAGTTCTTCTATCCCTGCAAGCATTCACTTTGAGACTTCAAAAAAAGTGATAAAAGACACTGTTTCGTGTTTCAAACTGATGACTTGACTTCCAAGTCACAATGGAGGCCTGAAGGTTTGAAACAAGAAACAGTCTCTTCGGATTTGTAGGAATTGTATGTTTCAAGCTATGCCATGTCGTATGAGTTTCTGCCTTTGGAGATGGAACTTACACCTTGATTTGTGTTTATGTTCATGTTATAATAAAATATATACTTATTGCCTCTGGAAGTCTGTACCATTTACTAAGATTTGCATGTATACACTGGCAATGTTACGAGTTGTTTTGCCGGTGGGAATTATATGTTTCTTTCAAGTAGGGGAATCAAACTTACGCCCTCGGACGCAATAATATATGTTTTTAATAACTTACGCAACAAACTACATGCAAGATACTTGTCCGTTTAAGAACCACCCAACAAGACAAGTTTAGCACTTTAAAATGCTCAGGGTGCAAGAATACTACTGTTTGATAGATTTTTTTCATGTATCCAAAATAAGTATATCTTTACTTGTATTATAACACATAACTAGTTTGTATTAAAAATCTCTTCTAAAGTTTATCCCTTCAAAAATCGTGGGCAAAATGCACCGAGGCATGTCTCCAGTAGGTGATCATATCATGTGGGCCAAACCCAATGATACTAATCTGATAAAGGTAAACCCAATTGGCACTTGATTCATCTATGTATAACAATTCACTGTGGAAAAATATTGGTAGCACAGAAATGACACCCTTAAAATTTGCTGGTACAAAAATGATACCAAAGATACAAAAATGATTTCTCTCAATTTTCGGTCATCAAATCGAATCAATTGAAAAGAATTAAAAGACATAAATTAACAAGGAATTTATGAAATGTACAAATGAGTGTGTGGAGAGCACCACCCGATAAAAAAATAACCTCTTTAAAAAAAAATTGAACGTAAAAAGATGAGACTGCCCATTACTTGAATAATATATTTTACGGAAACAATTAGTAACGATGACATATTGGTCATATATCGATGATACAACGATGACATAGCGACAACACAATGATGATACGATGACGACATAATAAACATCGATCGTTCTACAGCAAAATTACAAAATATGATTTATTATCTCGTGATTATATCATCGTTGTGTTACCGTTGCTTCGCCCGTTGAAAGAGTGAAGCGAGAGATTTAGCATGCTTCTCTAAAAAATAAAAATAAGGGTAATCTCGTTTTTTATTTTTTTTGTAACTATATATAACAACTTGGTGTCATTTCTGTAGGAGTTCATTATCATGGTGTCATTATTGCTCATTTCCAAAAATATTCATAACATTTTCATGGAATTTCAGGCTTCCATGTATGTGACTCTATCTTGGTCCAAGAAAACTACATACAGTTTCTTGCTTTCCAAGACAAAGCCCACCAGTGTCTCTGGGTGCAAGTGCAAAATCCCTGGCCTGGAATCAAATGGCAATTACAGAATGTTACTCAATACTTGCTACAGTATGCTATTCCTTTCATATGCCAATCTTGTGTCCGAAAGAAGAATCATTAAAATTTAAGTGCTAAAACAAGAGTCTGAAGTAAGTGATACCTTAATGGTTATGGTCTCCTCTTTAACGCATTGTGTTTCGGTGTCAAGCACTCCATCCCCCTAATTAAATTAAAATAGTAACATCGCTTGTATCATAAAAAATAAAAATAAAACACAAGGGTCTAAAATCAAAATAATATTAATAGGTTCTAGGCTAGTTTGGCATTCCATTAAAAATGACAAAAGCGTTTATATGATGTTTCACACAGAAAGAAAAGTATTTATGGGTTAGAAACATATCATAGTGTTTTTATATGCTAATCTTGTGTCCGAAAGAAGAATCTGTGGTGGATTACTCTAATGATTATGGTCTTCTTCAACGCATTGTATTTTAGTGTCAAACATTCCATCCCTCTAGTTAAATTAAAGTAGTGATATCGTTTGTTTAAAAAATAAAAATAAAAGTGTCCGAAATCAAACTAATATTAACAGGTTATGGGATAGTTTGGCATTCCATTAAAAACGATAAAACCGTTTTTGTGACATTTCAAACATAAAGTAAAAAGTATTTATGCATTATAAACATATTAGTGTTTTATCGGAAGCATCTTCAAATGCATTTCTTAAGAATAACTAAGTTCAATAATCATGATATTGTTTGCTAAAAATGCTTCTAACCAAATAAAATTTTCCATCAAAAATAGTCACAGACATGGCAATGTGAAGTGGCATTTAGCTATGAAATTTACAACTAATACATTGATTCAAGTGGCCAAAATTTATAATTTTAGATAGGTAGCATGCACTTTAAATCTTTGGATCAGTATGCACCTATATTTTTTATGCACACTTTTAAGCTGTCATTTGTCTTAAGGTAGACACACTTCCAGCATTTAGCGTACAGAACAGGATTTGCAAAGCATCCCACATCATACAAGACAAATCTGATAAGTGTCATGTGAATCCTAATTTGATCACCATCCCCCAAAACAATGGGCAATAGCAGTAGCAGGAAAACCAAACCGAGTTGTTGGATAGCAACTTGGGATTTTTATTTATGAAGAACTTTTGTATGTGATCGTAACATTGCAACGTGGAATTATTATCATGGACATGTGTGGTGACAACAAAAATATATACTATAGTAACTAATAAAAGTAATAGTTTTCGGGATTTAAAGAAAAGGTAATTTTATACTTCTTTCAAATGTAATTTCTCTTATCAGACAAAAAAAATATAATTACTCTTTTACGTTTAACAAATAAAAGAAATTACTATAACTTTTTTGAAATACTAATAATAATTTCTTCAATAAATATAGACATGTTAAAATATATACGAATTCTTGTGCCGAAAAATTACGGTGTTAATTAATTATACACCATCCAGCTCGGATTTCGTTTGCGGTTTTTCTCAAGGAAGAATCTTCAAATTGTCCAATAACTATAGAAAATCGAGCTTCGATATGGTCAATATGTAAAGCTGTGAAAGGCCTACACAAGCTATGAATAAAATAGAGTCGAAGCTACTACACAACCAAAACCAGATAAACTGCAAAATGATAGCACAAAGCACCTAATACTGCATGTTCACTTTTGACCTATTTCAGCTTTTGAGAACATCGATCCTTCATTTTCAGCCGTACCTTTGATTCCACTCAACCTTCCTCTCCTTTCCAAAGTCATTGATTTAGAGACAAAGTACTGAGCTACAATGCCGCCTAATTAAGGTGAAAATTTTCAGTATGTTAGGAACACGGTCCGATACATTAAGTGTATATTACAATTAGTTGAAAAGTAGTTGAATTTTTTTTTAAAGTTTCCGACTAATAGTCTTACTACACTTGATGTACTTAACCGTATTCCGGACACATTGAAAAATATCTCCTAATTAAGGAAATGGATTTTATAGTATGGATAGACAATTGCGATAACGTTTTATACAAATAATACAAAAATATATATTAGTTTATCTTCATATGTCTTTGTATCATTAGTAGGAACAAGATCCTATTTGGATCCTCTTTGTAAGGATTATAGGGATCAATTTATTTTATCTGTTCATCAGCCATTCTGCAGTTAGAAATCATTTTTAATTTTTTATTTAAAATTGAACACAAACAGTACTTAATAAAAACTGACCACAAGATGTACAATAAACAGTTAAGATAAATTAACCCTTAGAATCCTCGCGAAGAGAATGAGGACTGTTATGCTCGTTAGCACATCAAGTTCCTCTCCTAACTAAAGCTTGAGCCTCTGAGCAAGTGTGTGTTTTTGTGTGTTGTAAATGCCGAAAAGAGTAGGTGGAAATGATGGGCTTTTAAAAGTAAAAAGACTGGTAAAAGTAAAAAGACTGGTATTGGTAAAATTGGTGAAGCTTGTCAGCCTCACTTTTTCTTGTAACTTCGCTTTCAGATTCCCATTAACCTTATAATCTCCAAATTCCTTGTCTGCTCCCCCGCAAGCAAACCCTCCCTCTTACTCTGTTCTGTCACAATCCACAATTGACGGAAGATGAAATTGATGTTCTTTTCGGTGTGGGAAAGTTAAAAGAAAGGATTGTTATTTAATTAATAATAGGAATCGGAGAATTGATAACTCACATATTAAAGGAGTATTTACTGTTGTCATATCCCGCAAGTGAATCTGTTCAGGTTGTTTGGATTAACGCTACAGCAACAAAATAATCCTTTAATCCGTGAATATCAATTCTCATATCATTTTTCTTAATTAAATGACATTTTCTTCTTTTTTACTTTTCCACATCTAAAATAACACCAATTTCGTCATCCAACAATTTACTGCCTTTCTTCTGTTTCTTCTTTGGTAAGGCGAAAAATATTGATATGAGCACCATTTTTCATTGCATGGAAGAATATAACGTAGGCTGTGGATATGTGCAATGATCCTTTCATTCTATTATCAATAAAATCGAGAATAATGCTGTGTTGTTTCATAATTAAGTCCAAAAATGACTGTTCGTGATCCCTTGAACTATAATTTCTACTGTATCATTACACATGTTTGAAAGGTTGTTAGTAAAGTGGTTAGTATAATTTTTCTTTGTTAACACAAATTACTAGGTTATATTTTAAGTACCATAGTTTTGAGGGTGATTCTTCCTGTGTGCTTTTTATATTTTGCCAAACTTTTTGGTAGCTCTAACACCCGAAGTTTTAGTTAACGGAAAGAGATCCTCTTTGGATCTTTCCCTTCAAAGCTCAGGGATCAAATGATCCGGACCTTTAAATTTTGATCAAACGGCAAAAAATTATTATAATTTTTAAAAGTTTTTACTAACTTTTATGTTTTTAGCTGTTGAATCAAATTTTAAAGGTCTGAATTACTTGATTTCTGGGCTATGGAGGGGAAGAACCAGAGAGGATCTCTTTCATACCTACACAGTTCATCTGTTTCTTCTTCCTTTTTATTATTGGTCTACTTTTCTCAGCAATGATTGGGATTCTTCAGCAAAAAGGTCAAAAGAACCATATTATTTGGATTTGATTATTTAGATAAACAAACCGTGATTTGGATCCGTGATTTTAGGGTCCATTGCTGTATTATACTTACTTAATTGAAGGATTATTGTGGCCTAGGTCTACTAATCCTAGTTACAATCGAGGAGGAGTTCTTCTTTGCACGTCTTGGTTGGACTCTTACACTTCTGTTTAATCATAAATAAATAAAAGTAGTGGATTCCACATACATTCTTGTGAGTATCCGACACAATGTGCACACAAGTTTTTTGTAGTGGAGTTTATAAATAAAATAAAGCTTTCTACATTCGCCATTAATCTTGAATAGTATTATACTCACATTTATTTTTATCTCTTATACATTCTTGTTAATTTTGTGTTATTGATCTTCTTCAATTCATCCAATCCGAATGACTGAAAATAAAACATGTACGTAAAAAATAAAAATATGTGTGTGAATAACCCTTAATCTTTTCTTGATGACTGACAATCAAGAATTTGGCTAGTAGCACATGCATTTATTTAATATATTTACTACCAGGTTCTAAAATATGCTAGGCGCTAGTTGAGCGGCGGGTGGGGTCTAGCTCCTAGGAGATGTCTAGGTGGGGGCCGATGCGGTTTTTAATTTTAATTAAATTTATTATATAACATATAAATAAAAGTCTACTTGTACTTGAAAAATACGTACTTGTATGGGGATACATATATTGTAAAATAAAATAATATATAGATCATAAAGTATTAGGACATATTTAAAACATGGGGAACAAGCATATAATGAATGTTCATCTAAGTATTAGTCTCTTACAATTTATTACAAAAATAAATGAAAAATTAAAGTTATTTATGTTCTGTTTAAGTGAAAGTTGCAACCTAGGTAGGTCTAGCCAGGCAAGCGCTTAGGTACGTCTATGCGCCATTTCTTAATTTTCAAAGTTTAAGAATTAATCAAGACGTGGTCAGCCGTCTATTACCCAGGCAACACTAGGCGAAGATTTTTAGAACATTGTTTATTATCTAGTGGTCAAGGATGAGATTCTTTTATTTTGGTTGCATATAATGGAAAGACTTGAAGTTCTTTTTGGAAATTATGTTATTGGATCTATATCTATCCATGAATCGTGGCTGCCAACTATATATCATACCTTAAGCTACTTAATTGATCTTAAAGCAAATTATTTGATGAAGTGAGCACCGATGTGCTTAGCACGATGCCAGGCGGTTCATCCTCCTTAGGCCTTCTTAACTCTTTAATTTTTATGACCAATCTCTTTGCTTTGTGTTCACTTACAAGACTTCAAATGTGTCAATCTTAGATTACTATTCTAATATCGATCACACATTAATAAAAGTTCGGCTAATCAATTATTATCTGTATTAATACGACAACATAATATTTCTGAGAAATTTTTTTTATTTTTTATGTATTTATACATATTCTTTAAAGGAAGGGATTCTCATTTTTTTTTTTAACCATGCTATATCAAATTTCAATGATTCGAACTGTCTATTTGATGCATCTAATTAAGTTCAATTAGAGGGCATGTCAAAGGACAGCTCCAACCTTCAAAGAGACAACATCCAAGTCATCTATGGAGATGTATCAGGGTTTGAGAGGTCAGCTGACCCCCCTTGCCTCTTAATGGATCCACCAATGCCCACAACTAATTCCCACTTTTTGAAAAAAATGAGGATCCATCCCCTCAAAGGGGCTGATACAATAAATATAAAGAAAATTCTATTTTAATCATTGTCTAAGATTACTTTTTGAATAAAACCTTGTCTAAGATTAAAAACTAATTTTAATCCTTGGCATTTAATTGTAATTTTGGAATATTAAATAGGTTGTAATAATTATTGAGTTTTTTGTTTGTAGGTTATATATTGATTCCCATAAATAATAAAAATGTTATTTATCATTGTTCCCACAATAAGAAAAGTCATATATTATCATATATTTTTCATTGTGCATGAATTTCTCCATATATATGTATATGCATATTACGTACAAATGTATGTTTAGATACTATAGTTACGTACCGATATATTTGTATGGATACATTCGTACCGAAACTTACGTACCGATACTTCTGTACGTATAAGTAAAATAAGGTAGCTAAAGTTATGCACCAATACATTCGTACCGAAACTTATATATCAATACTTTCATACCTATGAATAAAACAAGGTACCAAAAGTTATGCATAAATTGTTTTTGTTTTGTTGTTGAATTTTTTTTTAATAATAATAATTTGAATTTTGAATGAATTTGTATCTATTAATATGATTGAAGCACAAAAACAAAACAAAACAAAACAAAACAAAAAAAAACATTAATTATGAATGGGTAAAGAATTTTGAATGGTAAGTTTATAAATAATAATAATAATAATGTGCTATAATTACTTAAATATAGTAAGTTTTAAAAATAAGAACTCATTAGATTTTAAAAATCATTCAGATTAAAATCTAAAAATAATCTTATTGAAAATCTAAAATCTAAATGCCCCATAAATATATTGGTGATCATGAAATGATATCATCCTTGGCAACACTCCTATATTACAGGGAATATTTTATGCAAGTATACAATTAATACCAAATATTTTTCATTCCTCCCGTTTGCACGTCAACAAGGCTCATCATCTGCTTGGGGGAAAGATTATTAGCCAAACTGATTTGGCTCGTAATTACCATTTTAGCCCTTTGGACGACACTGTGTGGATCTCAACAAATACAGATCAAAAATATAAAATTTGAGTTTTTTTTTTTTTTAAACAAATAATATTATCTACACTGTAGGATGAGAGAATGAATTAATAATAATGTGGTTCAAATTTACGTTTGACGAGAATTAAACCTAAGATCACTCACTTATTAATGAAGAAGAATAACATTATACATTAGTACTAAGTGGACGAGTACCTATAAATTTGGAGTTGTGACATCAGAGAAAAGGATCTCAGTCGATTGGTGTTCATTACTTTGAAATGAATGGCTTGCCCGTTGTCGTTCGACAGACAATTTAAGGAAGAATGGCCCATGACCTAGCTTAAATTCCTGCTCTCTGTATTGTCACTTCGGTAGATGAGTACATATCGACTGTGAACAGACAAAGGGTAATTTGTATGTGACAGCAGCCACCCTAAAAGGAGACCGCTATACAAAATGGTACACATCATGCCAGTAAGCATCTTAATTTTGGTGGTCATGGGGCTGTACGTTTGTGATCCCTGTCACCATCGGTTGCTTATAATTATGTGGAGTTTGTAGCAACTATGTTCCCCGTTTCCAAAGCTATTGGATACCCACCCTTGCCCCAAGTCCCAAACCCTAAAAAAGTTCCAAGTTCTAATTTTCAAACGAGGTAATAACTATAGACCATTCGATCTCTAATTAGCCCATGTTTAGAGTTGATTGAGGGTCCCTTAAATAAGTGATTTTTGGCAATACTATTGACTAGTTTTAGTGAAAGATGAGATTTTTCAACCAAAGTCGTCGAACTGACTGAATTAAAGAGTTCAAGTACCGACAATCAAATACTAACAAATTTCAATTCAATTTAGTGCCAAATCAACCATTTTAGTGACTAGAACAAATTCTTGAATCGACGACAAAGTTGAATTGAACCAATATTTATATATTTATATATTTTATATTGTTTAAATATGAAATGATGGGATCCTATTTTAGAGGTTGTTGGTGCTATTCAGCTCACTTCTATTCAATGCCGCAGTAAGGTCTCATATATTATTAGCATGGGGAAATAGATTATTAATTCCTTCTATTTTTTCTTCTAAGTTTCTAGAGTTGGCTAAAAAGATTTTAGAGGTGTCTCTTCCTATTGAGGAAAATGATTTGTTTATTTGGGAAACTTCTTCTTCTTCGGCTTTTACTTTTTTCTTTTTTTTTCTTATGGCTATGAAATTGTTTGCCGTTGATTTCTTGTTCAAAGTTAGGCTTCATTTGACACATCCCGACCGAGATCAGGGCATGTTGGCCGTCACGTGGAAGTAACGTAACCATGTGCACAGTGCGGAATCTAATAAAATAATAATAAAGTACGAATAAAAACAAACCTAGCTATACACAAAGTAAATAACATACACGTGCAAGCGTAAGTGTGATAACAAAAGTTCAGAGCACGGAATACCTAGTGCAGTCCGGGAGAAACAACACTCAATAAACACACCCAAAGGTGGTCCTACACTGGTGATAATCTGTCAGATATGCCGGGAAAATCCTCTGGGGAGCCATCAAAAGTGCTAGCCAACTAGAACCTGGAGGGGCGCAAAACAGAAAGCGTGAGTGGGCAAAAACAAAGTTTTTCAAAAATCATTTCATAAACAAGTTTTAACTCCTCGCTGTAAAACCTGTATACTTCCCAGAAAATAGAATATATACATATATATAAATCATGCTCCGAAATATGCCATGCCAAATGCCTCGAAATAAAATGCAAGTACTCAGGTAATGCTAAACAATGTCATGTAATCTGTCAGCCGAAGTCACCTAACGTGACCTGTACGGCTGAATCTATAGCTCAAATCTCTAACTCACTAACTATACCTGCACACGAGTTGGAACCACCTAAAGTGGTCTGTACGACAGGACTGGGTGTATAATAAGTACACTCAAGTGCTATGATCACGTGAAGACTGGGCGAATAATCGCGGGTCACCTACGAGTCGGAACCACCTAAAGTGGTCTGTACGACAAGACTGTGCACCTAACTTGGATCCAAGATGAGCGTGTGGCGCGGGAGGTGAACATCACATGAAGGACTGTGCCCAACTCTGGGCAGGAGCACTAACACGGGGGGTGCAGGTTATGAGCTCTCTATGCATCTCAAACCACTACTGAACATAAACATAAACCAAAACTTACCTGACACTTACCTGTGCATTCGCACCACCAACACACACACATATATATATATATATATATATATATATATGCAACTAATAATGCATAATTAAATGGGCAAACAATATGCATGGCATATAAACGTATAAACTCTTCATTTCACTTTCTGGGAAAAACGTAAGTATATAGGTATATACGAAAAACCAAAAGCCCACTCACTGGTATGTAGAAAGGTCGTAACCCCCTTGCCTCGAGTCACCGCGCTCGTCCTCGGGATAGGTCTCACCTATATGCAAAACAACTATAAATACATTAATTTAAAGCACATAACTAACATTACGAAATAACTTCTCATACAATGCTCAAATGGGGTGTATGAATACACCAACGTGATTTACTCAACCTCACAAACATCCCCATATTTTAAAAAAAAAATTTCGACGCCGCACGCGCCGGCCAAGGCACGGCTACACGCGCCGCCCACGCGCAAGCACGTGCTTGGCACACTGACGGCGTCAGTTAACGCCGTTAGAAATATTCTGTTAACTCTGACGGATTCCATTAACGCTGTTAGGAATATTCCATCCAAACTGACAGAATATTCCGTCATCTTTTCGGGCCAAACTCCGGCACCGTCGTCGGTGCCAGAAAACCGGGAAAATTTCAAAGCTTCGTATCTCACTCGTTTTTCAACCAAATTTCATAAAATTGGTACCAAAATGAAGCTTACAACAAGAGGAACAAATCCATACCACTTTCAAGCACCAAAACCAACGGAATCTCGCCGGGAAAACACCACCAACTCCGGCCAAACCTGCAACTCATGATCCCGACATCCAAAACCTTCAAACGAACCGCCCCGAGGCTCCTAAGGACCTCACCAAGCTTCCTACAAGCTTGAAATTCCCAAAAACACAAGAATTAACGTGTGCATGAACAGTGACCAAATCGGGGGATCCCGAGTTCGACATGAAAACGAAGGTATCCTTACCTGAAATGGGTATGGTTGAACTCCTAAGGACCTCACGAGCACAACTGTGTAATTTGTTTCCTCAATCTGTGAAGTTTTCAAGGGTTTTGGGTGTCCTCCGTACAAGAAAATAGGAATGGGAGAGAGAGAAAGACTCGGGACAGGGAAGAGAGAGAGGGGAAATGAGTGTGGTATATGTGTGGTCCAAAATCAGCCAAACAAAACCCAAAAACAACCACACAACGAAACAACCATACTAGGGGCAAAACCGTCATTTCACCCTACAGTACGAAAAGTCCGGGACGGGCTGTTATACCATTCATCCCACACCGCTACTCTATTTTGGTTTGGATGACATTTTTCAATAACCTTCTAATAGAGGATCAATTACAAGGACGGGGGTATTACTTTGGTACCAATATGCCAATTATGTTACTGTAACTCTGAACCTATTGATCACAAATTTTAGTTGTGAGTTTGCACAACGAGCTTGGCTTTGGTTTGCTGCTCAATTTGGATTGCTCTTCCGGTTACTGGCTTATTTTTGAAATTTTGGCTCTCTTTTATGTTGAAGCAGTTTCCTCCACAATTCCAAAATGTTTGGCTGGTTGCAGCTGCTAATGGCTATTTGGAAGACATGAAATAAAGTGAAGTTTGAAAGCAAGCCCCCTTCCTTTTTATGTATTTATCATTCTACTTTGGCTTGGATTAGGCAGTTTGGAGCCTTATCTCCTGGTCATGTTTGCAGAGTTTTGGATATGCAACTTTTTAGTCTCTCTTGGGATTTCAGTTGAGTCATGTAATTGTTAACCCTAAAAACTACCAAATCTACATGGCGCGCAGACCGAGTAATTAATAAGCTAACTACGTCATTCAATTGTATGCGGGGCATGCCAACTCATCGACCAAGCTCAGTCGAGGAGTAAAATGTGTTGATGTTGCGTTAAGCGCGCTGCTGACTTCTTGATCTTGCGATTGTGCCCGAGGAAGGAACACGCCTCGGCCTTTGAGTTTTAGAGCCTGAAGATAAGGCTGCTAGTTCTGCGAAGTTCAATATTAAATTCGGCTTTCAATGTGCCAAATGTAGTAACCTGTAACACCTCACTTCGCCGATATGGCTAATGAGATGACCTTTGCCAATAAGGATTCGAAAATCCTTCTCGACCGAGACTTGGATAAATAACCAGTCGGCCTCGATGCAGTGCTGTTTATCCAAACTGAGGGTGCTCCGGGAACGGCTAATTCTACGGCAACAGTGTTGTTTATCCAAACTGAAGATGTCACCGGTTGCCTTCACAATGTTGTTTATCCAAACTGAAGGTGTGTTGGCGGAAAAAGAAAATAAAAAATCTCAAGTTGTTTGAGAGGTTTGTGTAGGGCAATTTGTGTGTTGAATTGGAGGGGGTTCCCATTGCCACTGCCTTTGTATTTATAGGGACAAAGTATTTACTTGCCGACCCATGCAATTCCGGGCCAAAGCAGAACACTCATTTGATATAGCTATCATAGAAGCCTTTGTCATCATCTTGATATCTTGTAGTAGCTGGCAACTGCATTTTCCTTGTATTCATACTAGATACATAAGTCTCCTGATAAGACTCGTATTTAGAATTGTAGCCAACTTCAAACTCCTAGGCACCACGAGCCATATCTTATCACCTATCCACCAAATCATTTATGATTCTACATGCATGACTTGCATGGAAAATGGTCTCCTAATTCCCTACGTACATGCATGAATCCAATCATTTTATCTCCAAACCTACGTGCACTAATCCCATCCATGAATTCCAAGTCAATTTGAATTGTACCACCCACTTCTATATCAGAAATAGGACTTAGGTTTTGATAATAATTAGTCACGTAGGAGATTGCATGCACCTGGGGCTTGATAAGATGAGTATATTCGAATGTCCTTGCGCGATCCTTTGAAGACGGATCAGATCATCTTTTTCCAAAACAACCAACTGGATATATCAAATATTAGGTTTAAATATCCTAGTTAATATTAATAGATAATATTATCACAATATTATTTCTCAATAATAACTAAAAATCATTTCAACCACTTTATCATCCAACGGTTTAATATCTGCTCATTCAACGCCCTCAATTACTCGGGCCGATAGTCTAAAATCAGGTCCAAACAGTAATGCTCTTGCTATTGTCCCAATTCTTTGGCATCCTCCTCCATGTAATTGGGTTAATGTAAATATAAATGAGCTTGCTAAGGGTAACCCAGATCCTGCGTCTTATGGTGCGGTCTTTCGAGATTCTAGGTGTTATTTTCTCGGTGGTTTATCTTCGGGTTTGGGGCATCATATTTCTAGGGTAAATCTCAGTTTACCACCCTCAAGTTTCGTGGTTTTCAACATTTAGTACATGAAGTTGTTTTGGTCCCAGAGTCATACCTAAAGTGTTAATTTTGGGACAATATCATACATCTATTAAGTTTTCCGTTATAACTTCTATTAACTGATGATGTGGCACCCACGTGGACAGTTACTAGGAGCCACGTATCTATATGGGCCCATTTAATATAAAAAATAAAAAATAAAAAAAATAAAAAAAATAAAAAAAAAACCAACCCATCTTCTACCTCCCTCATCCCCGTCCCTTCCTTCTTTCCTCTGCAACCCCTACCCACCCTTTCTCCATTCTCTCCTCTGCAACCTGCACCACCCACCTCGCACCAAGATTTTGATTGGGGAATTGGTGGAAATAATGAGATACGCATACCAAGATTTTGGTTCTGATTTTGATTTGGATGGAGAGGTCAAGGATGCTTCTGATTTGATTGACAGGGATAGGGAGGAAGGTGATGATAATTTTAGGGGGTTAGGGTTAGGGTTCCGAAGCTTGACGGAAGGGAATGTGCTTGAGAGCCGTCACATAATTTCAGGTGAGCAGCTCAATTTTGAGCTCAATCGGCCTAAAAGTTTGCAAGTTTTGAACTGTTCCATTTAAATATGCATAGAACTGAAAATACCGTTAATGCTATGATTTTGATTTGGTAAGTGAGTGGTACCATTGGTGCAAGGTGGGTGGTGTGGGTTGCAGAGGAGATGAGGGAGGGTGGGTGGTGCGAGTTGCAGAGAAGAGAAGGGAGGGAGGGTGGGTGGTGCGGGTTGCAGAGAAGAGAAGGGAGGGAGGGTGGGTGGGGGTTGCAGAGGAAAGAAGGAATGGACGGGGTTGGGGGAGGTAAAAGATGGGTGCTCTTTTTTTTTTTTTTTTTTAAATTTTTAAATATTGAAGTGGGCCCATATTGACATGTGGTGCCTAGTAATTGTCCACGTGGGCGCCACGTCATCAGTTAACATAAGTTTTAATGGAAAACTTAACAGATATATGAGACTGTCCCAAAATTAACACTTTAGGTATGACTCTGGGACGAAAAAAACTTCATGTACTAAATGTTGAAAACCACGAAACTTGAGGATAGTAAACTGAGATTTACCCATATTTCTATCTATGCGGAGCTTTATGTTGTCATCCTTGTGGTGGAGTTGAATAAGAAGTGGAAACAAAACAAAAGAAAAATATGATGTGTAACTTAAATGAGAGTGTTGTTATTTCTACCCTTTTGTCTTATTTTCCCACTCACCTTAAATTATAAAATTTAGTGAAAATATGACTTTAGCCCTTTAAACTCAATTTTCTTTATATAAAACCCTACATAACTTTTTTACTCAAAGAAAACCCAATGATTAGGATCCACATAAGCAAATTCATTAACTTCATATTAATTCACACATTTTACATTTTTCACATGCCTAAAATACCCCTATTACATACTTGATGTAGACAATTAATTGTAAGGAAATAGTAAATGATTTTGCGACAAGAAAAAAAAAAGATATTAATGTTAAAAATTTATTGCATATTAATTTTTTAGAAAGGTATTGAATTTTCATAAAACTATTCGATTTAGTTTTTTCACCCTACTCTTGAATACTTTTGAATTTATCCCTTTTTTTATTAATATATTAGAACGTTGTATTTCATTATCTACGTGCACATTAATTTACCTACGAACAATTATACTATGGGTGTAATTCGATGTATATTAAGAAGAAATGTAGTTCGATGTATATTAAAAAGAAGAAATAATTTACCTATATTAGGAAAAAATGTAGTTCGATGTATGGTATTAAAAATAGTATGTTACACCATGTTTATACAACAATAAAACGTGCCTAACATATCTAACAATACATGAAAAAAAATTTACCTACAACTTAGAGAAATGTTATTTGGTTGGGTGTAGTATAAATTTTTTTAATAATTGGAAAAATTAAATATAGCTAGGTGTAGTGTAATTTTTTTTTATATAATTAGAACAAATTAATTTACCTACCTACTCTTTGAAATGTTCATTTCCAATGATGCAAAATGTTCATTACCTAACTACAAATTAATTTCCAATAATCTACCTATACAACAATTATACCATGGGTGTAATGTAACATCTTTCTTTACAATGATACAAAATATTGTATGTACCAACAACAAAACTTGCCTAACATAAGTACTTGTACATGGAAAATAATTTACCTATAACAAAAGAAATGCAGTTTGATGTATAAAATCAACAATATTATGTTCCACTCATGTTTATACAACAACAAAACGTGTCTAACATATATAACAATACATAGAAAATAATTTACCTACAAGTTAGAGGAATGTTATTTGATTCAAGATATATAATATAGGTGTAGTATTTTTTTTTTTTAAATAATTGGAACAAACTAATTTACCTACCAATTAATATGGATAAAATTGCTACAAAATATATCATGAAAAAAAAAAAAACTACTTTTCTAGTTTGACATAGATACGGTTAATGCAAACACTTTTTTTCATTTTATTTCACTTTTTCTACTACTTTTAATTTGGCATAAATTTAGGAATTTGGAAAAGGGGCCATAAAGTATGAGTGGCATGAGTGTAAATAAATTGTATTAATAGGTCAAAAGTGTTCCTATATGTTTGCAAATTTTAAATTTGGGCTTAAATTAGATCTTTAAAAATAGATGGATTTTTATCTAGAAATAATGAATTGTAAGGGCCAAAATCTAAAGCACCCTAAAATTTATTACCCAATTTACCCTCTTGCAAAATAACTTTCAAAGATTGACACAAAAATAATATAAAAAAACATTAAATGAAATTACAGAACAGAAAAAGAAAAACTAGAACGTTACAAAAGAATCTTGACTGCCACCCCTTTCAACAACCCAACTCACCAGCGGCAGCTTAATTCTCTTTCAGACTTTCACTGCTGGCCAACCCTCCCCCTCCTCCTCTTTCTCTTCTATCTTCTCAAAATAATGGTCCAATATTCAGATCGCATTCCATTTGGAAGTACTTTTAAAATGAGAAAATGTTTTTGAAACCAATCCTTAGTAAAAATGTAAGTAGATCCTGAAAAAGCACTTTAAGTTTTTCCTGCAAAAAGTACATATCTGGTGTCTCTTTAAAAAAGTACTTAAAGTGTTTTTGGAATCCAAAATCAATTTTATTAAAAACGTTTTTAATCATTTTAAAAAAACTTCCAAACAAACTATTAATCTTTTAAGTTGGTGAAATTATATTATGAGTAAAAAAAATAAGACACTGAAGTGGGTCGAGCAATACTTGAATTATTATTGAACATGCAAGGAGGAGAGAATAATTAATTGAGAGGGAATAAAAGGAACGTAAGAGATGGAATGGAAGATATGCATGCACATCGAATTATCGAATGTTGTTTTGGAATAGAATATAATATAATATTAGAGAATAACAGATTTGCTTTGCCTTTGCCTTTGTGTGATCCATCAACATCATCATGTACTAATCATCTAAATAAAGGACAAGTGTCACCTTTAAACCCACCAGGCATAATCTTTTCATTTGGGTTCATGAATTTATGGGTCAAGCTTTTGACCTCCCCCCTCTCTCTCTCTCGTCTCAAGTCTCTGAATGAGAAAGCAGCCAGCACGGTTGGGACCGTGAAACCCGTTATACGGTTTATTAATTCAAAGTCTGTTTTGAGAAATTTATATGACACGATTATATTGTTATTATAATATTTTATATAATTTACATATTATTATGTGAATAAAATATATTTATAATACCTTATCAGTAACATGATAGGTTGAGATAACAATATATCTGTATCATATTAGTTATTCTCCATAGATTAAGATTGAATAACCATAGATTAAGATTATTTAAGAATCATTTTCTAAATGAAAATTGTTAATTTCATTTCGTTTGTAATTAACTTACAAATTGAATTACCTTGGTTTTCAATGACAACGAGCTACACGTATAGATAAGTCACTCAGCTACAAATGCGATCACTCGAACATCCAAGAATAGGCACCAATGATTGTCTATCTACTAGGCGTCGTTAGATTGATTCCAACAACGTCCGATAGATAGGTGCTTAGGTAAACAAAACACAATGAAACCGTGAGACTTTAAAATCTAAACAAATTAGTTGTGGTAAAATGCAAGGTCAATTTATGGTTGGAATTGATAATTGATGTTTGGTCTTAAGGTAATCATGTGGGAAAAGAGATAATTGACATTAAACAGAAAGTTTGGTTTCTAGGATTGTGACAAAAAAATAATTACATGAAAAAGGAAGGGCACCATTGCAAAAGCAGCTGTAAACCAAATGGAGGTAAAAGCAAAAAAAGAAAAAAAAAGGTGGTAAATTTGAAATTAAAAAAAAAAAAACTAAAATTAGTAGGGGGTATTAGGGGTTAGTCCGATAGAGACACTAAAAATGGCAGACATTTTTCCACCAACATTGCTTACTTTCTTCGTCCAACTGTTTGGTCCGGTAGCGGTTCTCGGAGCCAAATCCGGAATCAAAAACCAGAGTGTTGAATTCTTTGTTCAAACTCAACCAAGCACGAAAAGAAAACGAGGAGAAAAAAGGAAAAAGAAAAAAACACCAGAAACAGAGAAAAAGCCAGTCGTTGGAACCAACCAAACCTTTTTGCTTTCCCATCAATCAAACAGTTTGATTTTTTTTTTTTCCTGGGTTTTTAATTTTTATTTTTCCAAATTCTGAACCACCCACTTCACAAAAACCCACAAAAAACAAAACCCAGATTTGTTTTTTGGTTTTTTTTAGTTTTGTTTTTTTGTTCTGTATTTTGATTTCCTCCATTGTTTACTCTTCTGGGTTTGTTCCAGAGATGGTTGCTTTCCCCTGCTTCTGAAGCACATACATTGTCCGTAGAGAGAGAGAGAGAGAGAGAGGGAGGAGAGAGAGAGGTTTTTGATCTGGGGATTGATGAGCCTAAGCCAAGAGGAATGTGAGGAAGGTGAAGAGAGAGGTAGCTAAGCAGAGGGAGGTTTCAGAGAGAGAATGAGCAAAGAGTTCAGATTCATTTTAAAGGCCTGGGAAGCAACTCTGCGCAAAACACATACTGGTGGAAAGAAAAGGGCCAACCCTTTATTCACAACAATGTCCGTAGCCCCTGCAGATCATGAGCCTGGTGAATTCTATCAGGGCGAGAAGGTCCTCGCCAATGGTGACTTCTACACCGGCCAGTGGGTCGATAACTACGCGCACGGCCAAGGGAAGTACCTGTGGACCGATGGGTGTATGTACCTTGGCGAATGGCAGAAGGGAAGGACGTCGGGTAAAGGAAAATTTAGTTGGCCTTCTGGTGCCACTTATGAAGGGGAATTCAAGAACGGATATATGGATGGCAAAGGAACTTACATGGGTCCTTGTGGAGATACCTATAGAGGTTCATGGGCTATGAATTTGAAATATGGTCAGGGGACTAAGAGCTTTGTCAATGGGGATTATTACGAGGGTGAATGGCGCCGCGGGTTGCAGGACGGGCAGGGGCGGTATCAATGGAAAAATGGGAGCCATTATATTGGCCAATGGAAGCATGGAATGATTCATGGGAATGGGACCATGATTTGGAGCAATGGGAATCGGTATGACGGGTCTTGGGAAGAAGGTTTGCCTAAAGGAAATGGCACGTTTCGGTGGGCTGATGGGAGCTTCTATGTGGGAGTTTGGAGTAAGGATTCGAAAGAGCAGAATGGGACTTACTACCCAGCAGGGTCCTCGGGTGGTAATGTGGATTGGGATCCTCAGGAGGTGTTTGCAGTTGACTTGAATGATTGCAAGGTGTGCCCGCAGGAAACTATTCCGATATACCCTTCGCAGAAGACGATGAGTTGGCCTGGATTTGAAGGGGAGTTCTTGAACAAGCAGCCTATTTATAAAAACGGGAACGAAGGGAATGTGAGGCCTAGGAGACCTTCCGATGGGAGGGTGAGTAATTATAGTAGGTCATCTAATGTAGATTGCATGTTTGATCGAGTTGATAGGAGCTCAAGAGATGGAAGTGCAGGATTTGAGTTGGAAGGTTCGGTTGCGAAAGGGATTAGACATTTCAAAGTTCAGCCAATGAAGAAACAGGGGGTGACAATAGCTAAAGGGCAT
This sequence comes from Pyrus communis, assembly GCF_963583255.1. Taxonomy (NCBI): domain Eukaryota; kingdom Viridiplantae; phylum Streptophyta; class Magnoliopsida; order Rosales; family Rosaceae; genus Pyrus; species Pyrus communis. Next base: position 24,715,775 of record NC_084812.1, read on the forward strand.
AAGAACTATGAGCTTATGCTTAATCTGCAGTTGGGAATCAGGTATACATGATTTCTTGTTGTTTTCTGTTCCTCATTCGCACCTGGTTTTGTTTCGTCGTTTTCTTTTTGCTTTTTGCCTGTCTTGGTACGCTTTATGTTTCTTCCTGTGCTTTTGATTCTTAATCTTTTCTCCTGCAATTAATGAGATAAAATGAGTTGCCGGAGAAGCCTGTGCCGTAAATTCAAGTACATTGGAATCAATGCATGAATGACAGAATATTTCTTTATATCGTTCCGAATTAGATGCATCAGATGTGTTTTTGAATCATTTGGTTGTTTCGCATCAATCATTATTCTACGGAAACATTCATTCTTCCCCATGCAGGTTCATGTTTCATGACATGTGCTTCGCTTTACTGTTCTACAAGGATCTTGGAGCATTTCTCCGAAAGTGGGGAAACTAGTTTATTTCACGAACTGCTTAAATCATTTAGTATACTTATAATATTGTGAGACCAGAGTGGCAGAAAAGAAAAACAGTAGTTATTTATACTTTTACTCTTGAAACTTGAATTTTTCATAGAAATCTTCCTTCCATGTGACTGATTTCTTATAGCACAGGCATTCTGTTGGAAGGCCTGCTCCAACTACATCTCTTGACCTGAAGAGTTCAGCATTCGATCCCAAGGAGAAAGTATGGACAAAATTTCCCCCAGAAGGATCCAAGTATACTCCACCCCACCAGTCATGTGACTTCAAATGGAAGGATTACTGTCCTGTGGTTTTCCGGTAAGACCTACAAAAGTTTCTTTTGGTTAGTTGTGTGGTAAAGCAATTGTTGGATTTTGTTTCGTACAATAAGGAACAGCTGTCTTTGGAAGAGTTTGATATTTAACTCATAGTCTCCTATACCTGTTAGAATCAGTCACTGAATATGCCTCACTCTTCTTGTATGATACAGACATTTCCTTATTTTACATTCAAAACTCTTGGTTCCTTTGTGGTGGAAACATACATGGGTAACTGAATTGTTCTGTATATCTCTCAGGACTCTCAGGAAATTGTTCAAGGTAGATCCAGCAGATTACATGATATCAATATGTGGAAATGACGCTCTTCGAGAGCTCTCATCCCCTGGAAAGAGCGGAAGCTTCTTTTATTTGACAAATGATGACCGGTACATGATAAAGACAATGAAGAAGGCAGAAGTAAAGGTAAGTTTTATCTTCGTTGCTTTTCCCCTTTCCTCCTTGCTTCCTGCTCCGTTTGGATGTTGATATGTAGTCTCACTGCTCTCCTCAGATTACATTGAGTCCATTATGTTGCGAGCGCTACTATTTTTAATAATCATGACATCTGTCCATATTAATACTGTGACTGAATTCTGATTTAATCCGTTTATTCTCTGCACTAAATAATGTGCTGATCTCAACTTGGCCATCACAGGTGCTTCTAAGAATGCTTCGAGCTTACTATAATCATGTTAGATCCTTTGAGAATACTCTGGTCACCAAATTTTACGGCCTTCATTGTGTAAAGTTAACGGGGACTGCCCAAAAGAAGGTAATGTTGTTGGCCATTGAACCTTTAATTGCTTTCTGAACTTCTGAAATAATGAACTTTATACTTGGCCAAAAAAAAAAAGGAAAAAAAAAAAAAGAACTTTATAAATTTCCATTTTCCAGGTGAGATTTGTCATTATGGGGAATCTATTTTGCTCCGAGTTCGCAATTCACAGGCGGTTTGATTTAAAAGGCTCTTCCCATGGCCGCACAACTGATAAACCTGAGTCGGAAATTGATGCTACAACAACTCTTAAAGATCTCGATCTTAATTATATATTTAGGTTGCAGAAGGTTTGGTTTCAAGAGTTCTGCAGGTATATTTTTATCTCCGTCTGTTTGTCTGTCACTGTTTTAGTTTAGGATATCAAAGATTATGAGAACGCTCCCTTTCCTTCACAATCTTGTGTTATGTTTTGTAAGAATAGCTAGGGAGAGCGGCCATCATTAGTCATCAGACTGATGTAATATAACTCTGATGTCAATTTTCTCTTAGTGACTGCTTAACGGGAGGAACTTGATGAGAGAAAAATAGTTCGTCGGTCAACAAATGTGGATTATACTTACCTATGCTATCACCTACAATCATGGAAATTGAATATTAGTTCCTTGGTGGAGCTGCTAAAGCTGGAACTTTAGAACTCTTCTGCAGTTTCGGTTATTATCAAAACTCAAAAGTAACTAATGCCTGATTTTAGGAATAAGAAATGGTTGGTTGAGTTGGTGGAGCGTATGATTTTCGGAAAAAAGAAATGGATTACACTTGAGTGTTATGTGCATATATGAGAATGTTTCGGTACATTAGAAGTTATATATGGAATATTTTAGCAGTAGTGTATTACTTTAGTTTCTCTTTGTGAGTTGAAGTATACCTCAATGCAGGCAAGTGGACAGAGATTGCGACTTTCTTGAACAGGAAAGAATAATGGACTACAGTCTCTTGGTTGGTCTTCACTTCCGAGAAGCTTCATGCACAGAAAAACCCAAAACTCCAGACCGAACCTCTGGCGCTCGTACTCCAACTGGTTATTTCTAGACCTTTCTTAAATTATTCATACATCTCATAAATTCAAGGGAAAGCCTTTTTGAACGTATGAATTATGTTCCGACCTTGCAGGAAATAGCGACCCTGACAATGGTACCCCACGCCTTTCTAAAGTTGACATGGATCGGCTTCTTTCTGACCCAAACAGGTAGAAATGAATCCATTAATATTGTGCCAAAATAATAATCTTTCAAAGAGCTCCCCGGTAATTATCATTACTTGATTTCGGGATTGTTTCAGGTGGTCTTCTATTAGGTTAGGTATTAATATGCCAGCATGGGCTGAAAGGACAGTGAGAAGAAATGATTGTGAGCCTCAGTTGGTTGGAGACCCAACCGGAGAGTTGTACGATGTCATTTTGTTTTTCGGTATAATTGACATACTACAGGACTATGATATCAGCAAAAAGCTCGAGCATGCATACAAATCATTCCAATATGACCCGACCTCAATCTCTGCTGTTGATCCGAAGCAATACTCAAGACGCTTTCGTGCTTTCATCTTCAGAGTTTTTGTAGAAGGCACATGATGGTGTAGTTTGACCCCTAAATTTTAACTCGAAGCTTGGCAGTCATCCCTGTATAGTCATCGGTCTGTAGCGGAAATGACAATGCTTTGAAAACTAGCAGAAGCATCGGTTACATGGTCATTTGAGTTTGAAAAGTGGCTGCCATGGGGAGCACGCTTCGGCATATTGTTACTGCATTATTCCCCAGTGTCATAATCTCTTTTAATTTATAGTCACAGATATATGATATGTTCTGGTTAGGGATTAAAGTTGTAAACCAGAGTTACTAGAAGCCTTTTGGAATTGTAAATGATAAAGTAAACCAAAAGGGGTGTGGAATTACAGTGGACATGACGCGATTCGTTCTGTATAAAAATTTGTTGCTCTTCCCAGGTGAGGTTGTCTCTGGGATTTCGACTTTGAATGACAAACGTACAGGAGATGATGGATAGTTGATGATGCCTTTACAATTCGATGAACTATTTTTGTATTTTGTTTTTTCTGCCTTTAAATTATTTTGGGATGTGATCCGTCGTAGCAAGAACAGATCATGATCTTCATCTATAGTCCTGCAGGTCCAAGATTCACTAGCATGTCAGTGCAAACCAATAAGGAAGAAAAACTATATTCGATAATTTTTTCAAAGTCTCGAGGGTAAAGTTGCAAGTTCATTGCAAACCGTTTGCAGGTGGCTTGATTCAAAAGTCTCTTCCTTGACTGTACAACCAATAAGCCTGAGTAAGAAATTGATGCAACAACTCTTTCAACAGTTTCACATTGTGCAGCATCTCTATACCATATCTCGTAAAGACGAGGCTGAAGGCGAGGAATTTGACGAGAAAATATATTCATTTGTCAAAATTGATTACATGTGTGAAAACTTTGATCTTTGATTATGCAAAATCGAGCAAGCGCTCTGTCTTTACGAAGCCGCTAGAGCACATTCTGCAGAACTTAGCAGCTTCTGCTATTGAAACTCTAAGCAACTAGAGCTGGATTTTAAGAACGAGGAATCTTTGTCTTCAAGTTACTCATCCTTGTCATAAGTTCAATGTGACGCATTGTTCCGAATATTCATCTTTTGAGAAATCCTGGTAAAACCTGTGCTACATTAATCAGTTTCTTTGATTTCTTAATACATTCTTTCAGATGGGCTGAAAAGACGACGAGAAGAAGTGGGTGCGAAGTTGAGTTGTTGGCATGCTACAGAGTACAGATGAATGATTTCAGCAGAAAACTTGAGCATTCGTGGAAAGTATTCGAATATGATCCATCTTCAACTATGTTGTTTGACGAAACCAATACTTGCGAAGCTTTCGTACTTTGATGCTCGAAGTTTTTCGTTTGAGGTGGAAATGACAATGCTTACTAGCAGGAAGCCTTTCTGGTCATTATTTTCTTCCTATTTCTTTCATGTTGTATAAAATTTGTGCTCTCTTTGGTGCTGACCGTGGTGTCTCTGTGGGTGGAAGCACAACGTCTCTAGCCTCATGGTAATGCAAGGTACATTGGTAGTAAGGTAGAGAGGCCAAAGATACTATAAATTGCAATACAAGGCGGTATATTTCCTTCACTTGTGGCTAGACCTAGCCAAGCACGTGGAAGAAATTGGACCAATTATATAACTTGACATAAAGCTTAATATATTATCGATACGAAGAAATTGTTGTGTATGATCGTTCGTGTCATGTTACTTGACTACTTGTATTATGCACTTACCCATTTTGATGGAACCAAATGTAGAGATCTCTCTTATGTGAGTCTTGGACGAACATATGACATGACAATATATACTCATGCCGAAAAATTTCTCCCCAATAATGGACAAGAGTAAGATGTTATTCAAAACTACAAAAAACAAGATTGTGTAGAAAGAGAAACATACATTATCCGTCAGTATATTTGGGTGAGGAACATTTTGAATTCCAAGGAATTTAGGTGAAGTGAGGAAAAATGAATGCACAAAAATTAAAAAGAGAAATTAGAAATGCGTCACATGAATATTACAAAGCATGAGAGATTTACAAATGATTACTTGAAATGAGTCATTTACTTGTCTCTCTTATGTACCTTTGTTATGCTCATATAGTGCAATTTATAATCAATTTCACCTGAATTTTGGTCCTCTATTTCATTTTTATTTTGCTTAAATCCCCTTAAATTTGAAAATTCCTTGGCCAAATGTACCCAAGTTTACCATTTAATTATGAGAATTTTAACGAAACACTTCTGGTATTGTTCACTTTTAACGTTAAAGATATTTTTACTCTACAAAGTCATTATTGATATTATTCACTTACAATATATTTTTATCATTTTGGTTAAAACTCAAAACTTTCAACCTTTTCATTAGTTTCCTTTTAATTAAGGAAGCTGTAATGATATATATTTTTTAATTTGTTTTTCGGTAAATAGATTTCAAATTTGCTTTTGGGTCCAATTCCAATATCGACCAATCGAGAATTGGTCCAATGCGCTTCTGCCCTTTTCCCCCAAAAGCTAAAACCCTTGATCTTTTGAAGCATGAAATTCAATTCTTTGCATTGGGCAGTTTCTTTGCCTTGATTTGTAACTACAAAGAATGAATAAAGAGTTCCTTTTCTGCAAAAATTTTCTATCGACATGGATAGCAGTACTGAGGTGGAGATTTGCCGTCTGCTGAAAAGATAGTAAGAAAACTTATCCAAGCTCATATGGTTTATCTATATCCTTTCGAAATTCTAGGGTTTTAATTTCTCCAATTGGAATTGTTCGTCGTCAACATTCAACATGATTCAACTCTACAATTTGAAGACCCTCCGATTGGTTAATTCTATATTTTCTTGTGCATTTGCATCCAAACCTAAAAGATTTGTTCTTGCTGATCTAAAACCCTCGAAACTTTGTCTTCCAAATCAGTTGCTTTGCAGACCCATCACCTCAGAAATCTCAGAAACCCACCAGGATTTCAAAGTCAATTACCTCATAAACACATGTGGGTTGTCCCCAGAAGGTGCAATTTCAGTATCCAAAAGGGTGAAGCTGGAATCTCCAAAAAAGGCAGAATCTGTTTTGGCCCTTTTCAGAAACCATGGATTGTCTCAAACCCAGATATCAAGGGTCGTTAGGTCACGTCCGAAGATTCTTTCCGCCGATCCGGAGAAAACCCTTTTGCCAAAGCTTGAGTTTTTCAGTTCTCTTGGGGTTTCGAAGGTGGACCTTGCAAAAACTCTGGCTTATAATCCACATCTTCTGGTAATCAGTTTGGCAAACAGGATTCTGCCCACTTATGATTTCCTTAGGAGTATCCTTTCAGAGAAAAATGTTATTGCCCTTTTCAAGCGCTACTCGCGGATTTTCATGGAAAGTCAATTCAAGAATGTGATACCAAATATTGAGCTTTTGAGAGAATCAGGTATGAGCCCACGAGGTATCTCCTTAGTGCTAACATATTGCACTCCCGTTTTGATGGTGCGTCCTGAACAACTTGGTCAGCTTGTGGCTGAGGTTAAGGAAATGGGATTCAATCTGGAAAAAACGACTTCAGTGAATGCACTTCGTGCACTGTGTGGTAAGAATAAGTTGGTATGGAATAGAAGTCGCGAAGCTTTGAAAAGGTGGGGTTGGTCTGATGACGATATTCTCTCTGCGGTCAAGAAGAATCCGCAGTGTATGATTGTGTCTGAGCAGAAGCTAATGCAAGCAATGGATCTTTTAGTGAACAAGATGGGATGGTCCTCAGAAATGATTGCCAAATACCCGGTGGTCCTCAGTTTGAGTTTGGAGAGGAGACTTATCCCGAGGTGTTCGGTAGTTAAAGTTTTGTTGTTGAAAGGTTTGATGAATGACAACTTGAATTTGGGTTCGGTGCTGAAACCTACGGATAAGCAGTTCTTGGAGATGTTTGTGAACAGATATATTGGCAAAGTACCTCGATTGTTGAGTGTGTATCAAGGAAAGGTGGATATCCAGGATGCATGATCTTGGTACGCGGAATTTTCCTTCAAGTAAGGTTTAATTTGTATTCAACATCTTACTAAAATTTTGGCCTCGCTGTTTTGTTTTAGCTTTATACCTGCCTTCTTCGTAGTGTCATCAATCTCTTTCTGTTTTTTGTCCCTGATTTTGGTTAGCCTTGAAAGTTGATTGTGTAGAATGTGCACATATCTTGCTTTTAATAGGGCTCAATGTTGTCTGTTTTGAGTGAGGAGTGGAGAAACTAATTTTTGTTCACTTCCCAAATTATATGATAGAACGGCTGTCACTCCTTTATCCCATGCTCTGTTACTAATAGGAACTCCTGACAAAGTGTACGGCTGCTTTGTAATCATTTTCTCCTGTTATTCTTAATGACGACGCGATATCTGCAATGCTTGTAGAACTGGGATCTTCAGAGTTCAGGTGGCAAAAAACCCAATTCTGGTGGGGATGTAATGGATTGTGTTTTGGGAATTTTAATCTTCGGGGTGAATCTATTTATAAGGCCTGTGGAGATTTTCTGATCTTAAGAGATTGGAAGGAGACTTACTTCCTACTAACAACAATTCCCAGTTTACATTAAAAACTACCCCGATCCTTTTACCTAAAGCTATCAACACGGAGAGCGTTATAACAGCCGGAAAAGGGATTGCCGGGTATCTGCGCACGTCTGGAGTCTGGACTGTGTACCTTCTGTATTTGTACTTAATTTTAGCTCAACTAAGGCAGTTGGTTTCTGCAATATGTGTGGAACCAACTATCCAAACAAGTAGCATGCCAACAAGTAAGCAACAGAGGTAAACGCATAAGGAGGGAAGCAGTGTAACAGTGTCCAGTAATTTTTTATGTATTACTGTTGATATTGTTATTACTAATTAGTTTTGCAGAGAAATATTGACTCGCATTTATACCTTTTTCTTGAACAATCATGGTGGTGATGAGGGTTTGATCGGGGGTGAAGGTGGTGACTCCATTTTCTATACAAGCGATTGTCGATAGTGAATTAATTTAAACTACGGGAAGAGCAGTTCTAGCTAACTTGGCTAAGCTAAGGTCTACATATATTGTTGGTTATTAGATTGAATAAATCAAAGGAGAATTAAAAGATAAAAAGTAAACATGGGTGTGCGTAAGAAGAAACTAGATGTACGAAATCATATTATTACATGTACATATTAGATGTCTTAATTTTGTATTTTTGTACTTTATAGCTAAAATTTTCGATGTATTTTTCAAGGCAAAGGGCCGAATAATTGACGTCCATATATTTTTTCATAAGAATATATTTACATCAAGGGGGTGGGTACTTGAGAGAAGCAACACAATGTACCGATCATAATAAAATGGTATGGAAATTGTCTTCCACTAGAGGTAAATTTAAGACCTCTTACTTATAAGTAAAAATAAACATCATTAAACTGATGGTGCTAAATGACAATATACGCCCATATTTTTAACGTACTATACATCTACGAGCCTCGTTTGGTACGTCGACCAGTATTGATTGTTTCAGTCAGACATACGAATTTGTATATCAGAATATTTTTAACGTACTATACATCTACGAGCCTCGTTTGGTACGTCGACCAGTATCGATTGTTTCAGTCAGACATACGAATTTGTACATCTGATAGTAATGACTAATTAATCGGCATACTGACTGTATTATCAAACATTTGGTGCTATCTCAGATGAAGAGGTCGGACTATTTAAATTTTTAATTACTTGTTGAGCGGCATAAAATAGGTAGGAGCAAATTAGTTTCTTCGATTCTTATTTAATTAGACAGCACCAACAATTGATTTGTACTAAATATTATATCTGGCGGTTTGCTAAGTGAAACCCTATAATACTAACTATCCACCTTAAGCACGAGAGGTTTTTTAGTGTGCGAAGAACACTGCACATCAAGTCAAGATAATAATAAAATGGGTAAATCTCAGTTTACTACCCTCTAGTTTTGTGGTTTTCAACATTTGGTACATGAAATTTTTTTCGTCCCAGAGTCATACCTAAAGTGTTAATTTTGGGACAGTCTTATACATCCGTTAGTTTGGCTGTTAAGTCGCTTGTCAACTGATGATGTGGCGCCCATATGGACAATGACTGGGCACCACATGTCATTAAGGTAGTTTGACTGTTAAGTCTCTCGTTAACTGATGATGTGGCGCCCATATGGATAATGACTGGGTACCACGTGTCATTAAGGGGTCCACGTGGAAATTAAAAATTCAAAAAAAAAAAAAAAAAAAAAAAAAAAAAAAAAAAAAAACCCACCCGTCTTCTACCTCCCCCCAACCCCCTCCCTCCATTCTCTTCTCTGCAACCCGTACCCTTCATTCTCTCCTCTGCAACCCTCACCCATCCTCTCTCCATTCTTTCCTCTACAACTCACACCACCCTCCCTTATCTCCTTTGATCCATAGCCTGCCTCAGCTCCCTCAGCCACCACTGCAATCGTCTCGGCGACATCGACAACAAAACCACCATCAACAAGATAAACTGCCTCGTCACAGCCAAAGCGCCAACAACAACAAGATGATGGGGTTGTTCAAGTCCAAGCCCAGAACCCCCGCCAACATAGTTTGGCAGACCCGAGATCTCCTCGTCTATGCTCAACGTGCTCTCGATTCTCGAGAAAGCAAACGCAAGGAAAAAGTACATATTTTCCTTCCATTATTGATTCTGTCAATCAAAATCGATTCAATTCTATCCGATTGAAATTTTGATAGATTCTTCCTTGCTTCTATATTCTATTATCTTAAAACATTGAGAAAATTGGGGTCGGTGGTGTTTTCGATGAGCAAAGTTGATTGGGATCAGTTCAAGATCAAAGTTTATATTTTTGAAGTTTTTTGTTCATATGGATTTCATTGAAATTGGCGATTTTGAATTCTGAAATCGTTAAATTGGTTTGTGAATTCTTCAGTTTAATTAGTTTTTTCAAATGTAAATTGTGATCAGAGTAGATGAGGGAGGGTGGTAAGGGTTGCAGAAGAGAGAATTGAGGGAGGATGAGTGGGGGTTGCAAAGGAGAGAATGGAGGGTACGGGTTGCAGAGGAGATAATGGAGGTAGAAGACAGGTTGTAACAGCCTGTCCCAAAAAATTATAGTTTTTATAATTTTAAAATGTGAATTTACAAAAATGCCCTTTGAGGCAAATACGTTGACTTTGGTTGACCGTCTTGTCGTGTCACTAAGATCCGTTTTCTTGGCGTATCCTTATAGTACTCGTCACTACGAACACGTAAGTGTAAACAAAACATGATTTGGAGTTATAACAAATAAGTTATGGGCGAGTAAAAATGTGACAAAGTAGTCATTTAAATATTTTATGGAAGACTCTAGATTTTTGGAGCAAAATCTGGAAAGCCACGTGTATGATCCAGATTAAAGGAAATGAGAAATGGTCGGCTGTGATGGAAAGATAAGGAGACAAAAGGGGAGAGGTGAAGGCCAATCGAGAGAGGAGAGAGAAGAGAGTGACGAATAGGGGAGAGAAGAAAGGAGGGAAAGGAAGGAAGAGAGAAGGAGGGGAAAACCGGACCCTCCATTGACCTGTGCGACCCGACTCGGTTTAGTCGGATTTCCACGAGCTTTCCGACAATTTTCCAACAAATTTCTTCCCTCCACCCCTGGAAACCAATTCACGACCTCCCCTTTTCCATTTTCATACATTAATCGATAAAATTTAGTCTTGGTTTCGTGGGTATACCACCTGCGGCATCATGGGAAGATCAGCGGAAATCCACCTTTTCTGCAAGCACGACCGTCGACCACCATCATTAATTGACTCCCCTTGAGGTCTGGATCAAAGGCCAAACAAGTTTGGGGGTGGCGGAGTTGCGAATTCGACGAATCAGAGTTCGCCCATTTTGGGGTTTCTGGCAGTTCATGGTGGACTTGAGGCTTTTTCCGATCAAATTGGCCTTAGTCACAGGTATGAAAGTTGCTCTACTCATCGAGATCTTCATTCTTGTAAAATTTAGGAATTTTTGGAGTTGTTCGATTTTCCAACGAGTTGGGGCTGCCGGCCGCCACGCGCGGCGGCGCATGGAGGAAAAAACCAGAGGTCCCTTTTTAGGTTTTCCAACGTGCCGAATTCAAATACGCCATATGTTTTCCCATATTCTATCGTTTAGGTATAGTTTTACTAAAAGGTCTCTAATTGTGTTTAGGCGAGTTGGCGGGAAGCGATGTTATTCTCAATAGTTCGAGCGGCTTTCGGGCAATGAAAAACTTGTGAGTGGACCCTTTCTTAACCTATACATTTTTATAAATATTTACCTAGCATGCATGGCCTATTTCATGATTTGAATATGATTTATATTATGCCTTCATAGATTTCAATATTTATGATTTAAGAAAAATTAAGAATTATATAAATTACTTTTAGGAAGGTTATTACTTATCGAACTACATTCCATTAAAGGTGATGAATTATGGATTTACGTATATGAATTCTATGGCTTCAATTATGATTTATATTATGGATTCATGAGATGACACTTTGAGTTTGGTGAACTCTGGTTTTGATACAAGATTTTGAGACATGTTTTTAGTACTTATCTAGTGGGTTATCATACGACACATCCGCACATTACGGGTATAGATGTCTATGGCCATAAGACACAGATGATGGAAGAGTGAGATATGATATATTATATACCCCCAGCTTCACTGCCGAAAGCGGTGTCGGACAGCTTCACTAGCCACGGCTAGTGTCGGTGTAGATGTTATGCTATTTGATTTAGCTTCACCTACTGGTGATGGATATGTTATTTAGCTTCACCTTCGGGGTGATAGATAGGTTATATAGCTTCACCTTCGGGTGATGGATTGGTACTGTCTTCGTGCGACTATGATACCTCTAGTTGAGTACTTCACATATATTATTTACAGATGTTTATAAATGTTTTTCACTGCATGGTAGGGTTTTCATAAAACCTACTATATAGGATTATATATGTTTTCAAAATAGGGGGTTAGTATGTTCTGAAATAAACTGGTTTTCGTATTACTAGTATTATTGTTATAAACTTTGGTCCACTCATCTTTTCTGTTTTCGTGTCTCCTCAGGAGTTAGATTCGAGACATATGATCCTGGCATCAGGACATTCCCACTTAGGCATCTTCGAGCCTCTTCTATGTGAGTCTTATTCCTTGGTTCGTACCTTTCTATAGTAGTTCTTTTACATTATTCTTGTTTAGATGTATGCTCTGAACATGATTCTGCTTTGGTTTAATCTGTTCTAATTACCTATGTTAGTCATATGCGTGTTTAAAATGGCTTCGTCACCCTTGGGTGTCGGTCAGCACTTGCCTACCCTGATATTTAGGGATATCGGGGTTGGGGCGTGTCACAGGTGGTTTTTTTTTTTTTTTTTTTTTTTTGAAATTTTAATTTCTACGTGGACTCTTAATGACACGTGGTGCCTAGTCATTATCCACATGGGCGCCTATGTTAGTCATATGCATGTTTAAATTGGCCTCGTCACCCTCGCGTGTCGGTCAGTAAGTGCCTACCCTGATATTTGGGGATATCGGGGTTGGGGCGTGTCAGGTGTTTTTTTTTTTTTTTTTTTTTTTTTTTGAATTTTGAATTTTGAATTTCTACGTGGACCCTTAATGACACGTGGCGCCTAGTCATTGTCCCCATGTGCGCCACATCATCAGTTAACGGGAGACTTAATAGCTAGACTGACGAATGTATGAGACTATTCCAAAATTAACAATTTAGGTATGACTCTGGGACGAAAAAAAACTTAATGTACCAAATGTTGAAAATCACGAAATTTGAGGGTAACAAACTAAGATTTACCCTAATAAAATTGGTTGGAATCTTAAAAAAAAAAAAAAAAAAAAAAAATTCAACCAATTATATTATGACAATGAATCCATCAACATTGTTCCGAATTTTCATCTTTTGAGAAATCCTTGTAAAACCTTTGCTACATTAATCAGTTTCTTTGATTTCTTATCACATTCTTTCAGATGGGCTGAAAAGACGACGAGAAGAAGTGGGTGCGAAGTTGAGTTGTTGGCATGCTACAGAGTACAGATGAATGATTTCAGCAGAAAACTCAAGTATTCGTACAAAGTATTCGAATTGGATCCATCTTCAACCTATGTTGTTTGACGAAACCAATACTTACGAAGCTTTCGTACTTTGATGCTCGAAGTTTTTCGTTTGAAGTGGAAATGACAATGCTTACTAGCAGGAAGCCTTTCTGGTCATTATTTTCTTTCCATTTCTTTCATGTTGTATAAAATTTGTGCTCTCTTTGGTGTGGACCGTGGTGTCTCTGGGGGTGGAAGCACAACGGCTCTAACCTCATGGTGATGCAAGGTACATTGGCAATAAGGTGGAGAGGCCAAGGATACTATAAATTGCAATACAAGGCATTATATTCCCCTCACTTGTGGCTATACTTAGCCAAGCACGTGGAAGAGAATGGGATCAAATATTTATCTTGATATAAAGCTTAATATACTCTCCATACGAAGAAATTCTTGTGTATGATCGTTCGTGTCACGTTACTTGACCACTTGCATTAGGCATTTACCCATTTTGATGGGACCAAATGCAAAGATCTCTCTTAAGTGAGTCTTGGAAGAACGTATGACATGACAACATGTACTCATGCCGTAAAACTCCTCCTCAATATTGGACAAGGGTAAGATGTTATTCAATACACCTTAATATATCTTTTAGTTATTCAATTTGAAAACTACAAAAAACGAGATTGTGCAGAAAGAGAAACTTAGTCATTTACTTATCTCTTTTACACATCTTTGTTATGCTCATGTAGTATGTTTGTAATTCATTTCACCTAAATTTTTGTCATCTAATTCATTTTTATTTTGCTTAAATCTCTTTAAATTTAAAATTTTATAAACCCTTCCAAGGTAAAGTTTTTATCGAGGCTCAGTTATTTGCATCTTATCCTCCATTTTTATACATATGCATTCAATTATATCAATAAATATCGTACTTTTTTCTAAAATAAAGTAAAATAAAAACTCCTAAGCCAAATGTACCCAACTTTACCATTTAAAATTAAAGGAAAACTAATGAAAAAAACTTAAAAACTTTGAGCTTTAACGATAATAACAAAATAAAAGGTAAAGTGAATAATACCAGAATTAATTTTTTAGGGTAAAAATATGATTTTTCGTTAAAATGAACAATATGAGAGCTTTTTGTTAAAAGTTCCATTTAATTAATCCAACGGCTAATACTTGATAGGGTGGGGATTTCAATTTTTTTTTTTTTTTTTTTTTTCTTCTTCTTTTGGGAAATGAATTTCAAATTGGTTTTTGGGTCCGATATCAGCAAATCAAAAATTGGTCCAATGCGGTTCTCCCCTTTTCCCCCAAAAATTAAAACCCTCGACCTTTTGAAGCATGAAATTTAAATCTCTGCTTTGGGCTGTAATTTCTTTGCCTTGATTTGTAACTACGAAGAATGATTCAAGAGTTCCTTTTCTGCAGAAATTTTCCTATCGACATGGATAGCAGTACTGAGGTGGAGATTTGCCGTCTGCTGAAGTAAGAAAACTTATCCAAACTCATATCGTTTATCTATGTCCTTTCGAAATTCTAGGTTTTAATTTCTCCAACTGAAATTGTTCATCGTCAACCTTCAACATGATGCAACTCTACAATTTGAAGACCCTCCGATTGGTTGGTTCAGTATTTTATTGTGCATTTGCATCCAAACCTAAAAGATTTGTTCTTGCTGATCCAAAACCCTCGAAACTTTGTCTTCCAAATCAGTTGCTTTGCAGACCCATCACCTCAGAAATCTCAGAAACCCATCAGGATTTCAAAGTCAATTACCTCATGAACACATGTGGGTTGTCCCCAGAAGGTGCAATTTCAGTATCCAAAAGGGTGAAGCTGGAATCTCCAAAAAAGGCAGAATCTGTTTTGGCCATTTTCAGAAACCTTGGACTATCTCAAACCCAGATATCAAAGGTCGTTAGGTCACGTCCGCAGATTCTTTCCGCCGATCCGGAGAAAATCCTTTTGCCAAAGCTTGAGTTTTTCATTTCTCTCGGGGTTTCGAGGGTGGACCTTGCAAAAATTCTGGCTTATAATCCACATCTTCTGGCAGTCAGTTTGGCAAACAGGATTATGCCCACTTATGATTTCCTTAGGAGTATCCTTTCAGAGAAAAATGTTGTTGCTCTTTTCAAGCGCTACTCGCAGATTTTCCTGGAAACTCGATTCAAGAATGTGATGCCAAATATTGAGCTTTTGAGAGAATCAGGTATGAGGCCACGAGGTATCTCCTTAGTGCTAACATATTGCACTCCCGTTTTGATGGTGCGTCCTGAACAACTTGGTCAACTTGTGGCTGAGATTAAGGAAATGGGATTCAATCTGGAAAAAACGACTTCAGTGAATGCACTGTGTGCACTGTGTGGTAAGAATAAGTTGGTATGGAATAGATGTCGCGAATCTTTTAAAAGGTGGGGTTGGTCTGATGACGATGTTCTCTCTGCGTTCAAGAAGAATCCGCAGTGTATGATGATGTCTGAGCAGAAGCTAATGCAAGCAATGGATCTTTTAGTGAACAAGATGGGATGGTCCTCAGAAATGATTACCAAATACCCGGTGGTCCTCGGCTTGAGTTTGGAGAGGAGACTTATCCCAAGGTGTTCGGTAGTTAAAGTTTTGTTGTTGAAAGGTTTGATGAATGACAACTTGAATTTGGGTTCGGTGCTGAAACCTACAGATAAGCAGTTCTTGGAGATGTTTGTGAAGAGATATCTTGGCGAAGTACCTCGATTGTTGAGTGTGTACCAAGGAAAGGTGGACATCCAGGATGCATGATCTTGGTACGTTGAATTTGTCCTTCAAGTAAGGTTTAATTTGTATTCAACGTCTTACTAAAATTTTGTAGGAAGTAAATTCATGGCCTCGCTGTTTTGAGTTAGATCAATAAATGCTTTCTTTATAGTGTTGTCAATCTCTTTCTGTTTGTTGTCCCTGAATTTGGTTAGCCTCGAAAGTTGATTGTATCAATGTGTAGATGTCTTGCTTTTATTAGGGTGCAATGTTGTCTGTTTTGGGTGAGGAGTGGAGAAACTAATTTTTGTCCATTTTCCAAATTATATGATAGAATGGCTGTCACTCCTTTATCCCCTGCTCCGTTACTAATAGGAACTCCTGACAATGTGTATGGCTGCTTTGTAATCATTTTCTCGTGTTATTCTTAATGGCGACGCGATATCTGCAATGCTTTTAGAACTGGGATCTTCAGAGTTCAGGTGGCAAAAAACCCAGTTCTGGTGGGGATGTAATCATGTAATGGATGGTGTTTTTTGGAAATTTAATCTTTGGGTGAACCTATTTACAAGGCCCATGGAGATTTTCTGATCTCAAGGGATTTGGAAAGAGACTGACTGCCTACTAACAACAATTCCCAGTTTACACTAAAAACTACCCCCTTCTTTTTACCTGAAGCTATCAACACGGAAAGCGTTATAACGGCTGGAAAAGGGACTGCCGGGTATTTGCGCACGTCTGGAGTCTGGACCGTGTGCCTTCTGTATTTGTACTAATTTTAGCTCAACTAAGTTTGTTAGTTTCTGCAGTGTCTGTTTGAACCAATTATCCAAGCAATTAGTATGCCAACAAGCAAGCAACCAAGGTAAACGCTTAAGGAGGGATGCAGTGTAATAGTGTTTAGTAATTTTTATGTAATACTGTTGAAAATGTTTTTACTAGTTAGTTTTGCAGAGAAATATTGACTTGCATTTGTACCTTTTTCCCTAACAATCATGGTGGTGAATGGTGATGAGGGTTTGATCGGGGGGTGAAGGTGGTGAAGGTGGTGACTCCATTTCTATACAAGCGATTGTCGACAGTAAATTAATTTAAACCACGGGAATGAGTATTTGAACTTGAATGCAGAGGAAGGAGCAGACTATTTCAGCCAACTTGACTAAGCTAAAGCTTACATATATTGTTGGTTATTAGATTGAATAAATCAAAAGAGAATCAAAAGACAAAAAGTGAACATGGGTGTGCGTAAGTGACAATATACACTCATATTTTTAACGTACTATACTCGTCTACGAGTCTCGTTGGTACATCAAGCAGTATTAACTATTTCAATCAGACATACTAATTTGTACATCTAATAGTAACGACTAATTAATCGGCATACTAACTATATCATCAAACATTTGGTGATATCTTAGATTAAGAGGTCGGACTATAATTAAATTTTTAATAACTTGTCGAGCAGTATAGGATCAGATTAGTTTATCCGATTCTTATTTAATCAAACGGCACCAAACACAGGATTCATACTACGTAGTATATCCGTGTCTAGTAGGGTTTGTCAAACGAGACCCTATAATACTATCTATCTTAAGCGCGAGAGAGTTTATAATGTGCGGAGAACAATGAGACGTTGTTAGGAATAGATAGACAGCCGTAATTGAAAGCGCTAGAAAAACCCTACACCTAGAACCCGCGAGGGTTTTGGTCCCTTTGGTTCTGCCATCAGAAGCCAGAAATTGTTCATCTTCAACATCTAACATGGTACTGTTCTCCAATTTCAAGCACCTCAGGTTGGTTTCGTCACTATTTTCTTATACATTTGCATCCAAACCCAAAAGATTTGTCTCTGTCGATCCCAACCCCTCAAACTTTTCTCTTCCAAATCTGCTTTACAGACCCTTCACATCAAAAATCTCAGAAACCCAACACCATTTCACAGTCAATTACCTCATAAACTCATGTGGGTTGTCCCCAGAAGGTGCAGTTTCAGCATCCAAGATCTTCAAGTTGCGATCTCCAGAAAATGCAGACTCTGTTTTGGCCCTTCTGAGAAACCATGGACTCTCTGAGACCCAAATCTCGAAGGTTTTCAGGTCAGCCCCAAAAATTCTTCAACTAGATCCTCAGAAAATCCTTCTGCCCAAGATTGAGTTTTTCAACTCTCTGGGAATTTCAAGGGAGGATCTTGCAAAAGCTCTGGCTCGTAAACCAAACCTCTTGGTAATGAGCTTGCGAAACCGGATTAGGCCCACTTATGATTTTCTCAGGAGTATGCTGCTTTCTGAGAAAAATGTTGTTACAGTAATCAAGCGCTCCTCGTGGATTTTTGTCGAAGGCCACCGCAAGCAATTGGTGCGGAATGTCGGGCTTTTGAGGGAACTAGGTATGCCCCAAACATGTATTGCTTTCTTGCTAACTCACTGCAGTTCTGTTTTGATGCTAAATCCTGAAAAACTTGGTAAACTTGTGGGGGAAGTTAAGGAAATGGGAATCAATGTGGAAAATACAACCTTCGCAAATGCACTAGATACATTGTGTGGTAACAATAAGTTGGTGTGGAATAGAAGTTGCGAAGCTTATAAGAAATGGGGTTGGTCTGAGGACGATGTTCTCTCTGCTTTTAAGCGGTGCCCATCTTGTATGATTATGTCGGAGCAGAAGCTAATGCAAACGATGGATTTTTTAGTGAACAAGATGGGATGGTCGTCAGGAATGATTGCCAAGTACCCTGTGGTCATGAACTTGAGTTTGGAGAGGAGACTTATCCCGAGGTGTTCGGTTGTTAAAGTTTTGTTGTTGAAAGGTTTGATAAATGAGAACTTCAATTTGGGTTCGGTGGTGATACCTGCGGAGAAGCAGTTCTTGGAGACGTTTGTGAACAGATATCTTGGCAAAGTACCTCAATTGTTGAACGTGTATCAAGGGAAGGTCGATATCCAGGATGCTTGATCATGATATGTCGAATTTTTCCTTAAAGTAAGGTTTAGTTTGTATCCAACATCTTACTAAAATTATGCTAGAAGTAAATTCATTTTGGCCTAGCTTTTGGGTAGATTTATACATGCTTTCTTCACTTTGGTTAGCCTTGGAAACTTGAAAGTTGATTTTGTGGAATGCACAGATTTCTGGCTTCCATTAGAGTTTGATATAATCTATTCACAAATCCCCTGTAGAATTTCTAATCTCGAGAGCAAGAGAGTTCATGGGTCAATTTTACTTAAATTGTTGTTCAATGTCTCAAGCCACGAGAAAATAATTAGTCCCTGAAAACAATTTTGCTGATGATATTGCAGGCACTTAATTATTGGTGATTTTTTCTGGAATATGTGGAGGAGAATAGACATTCAGCGCCACATTTGTTAGTGTGATTCTTCATATCACCAAACAGACACTCACTTTCAGGACTGCCCTAGTCCCTGCCTACATTTCACACCAAATGGACAGTATGGTGTCGAAGTAGTTATGGAAGATCAAGGTCCCTCCAAAGGTTACCAATTATATGTGGAAGGCCCTCTCAAGTGCTCTTCCATACAAACCCAATCCTGATCATGTTACTTAATGGATGCTTGGTTTTTTAAGCTGATGAAGGATTTCAACCCTACAACATCTATGAAGATGCACTTTCAAGTCAACTTGGGAGTGATTTGCTGGGAGATATGGAAAGAGAGGAACCATGCGGCATTCAATGATTGTCTATTTGTCTCACTAATATGGTGGGAGTGCTGGAGAAATGCCATAGTTCCCTAAGTGATACCCTTACGCATAAATTTGTGGAGCCTTTTGTGCACGCGGAGACTGACCCTGTTTTGGTTCGTTAGTCGGCCCCTCACGAGTCCTTTAATTAAAATCAATTCTTAAAGTGCTTGGGATAAATCTTCTCTTGAGGATTGTCATCATTATGCATAATTGTACGGGATCTATTGTGGTGGAGAAGTGGTTGCTCTTTCTCGTTCCTCTGCCGAAGTAAAGGCGGAAGCTTCTCAGGGAGGTCTAAAGTTGGCTGTGGATTCAAACTTAAGCCATGTCAATGGAGAAAGTGATTCCAAGACGATTATTGATTGCCTCAACGATGTGTAGCTTATGGAGTATCATCATAGCAGAAATCAGGCAACTGTCCCTACATTCTTGGTTGTTCGCTGGAACAGGAACGCCCTCAAAGCTGCTGCAGTGGCGTATATGAGGGGGTGCCAACGTCATTGGCTTCGCAGCCCCCCTCCCTCTCTTGTGCTGGCTGGTAGTTTCTTTTAGGTAACCCTCTGTTGCTTGTATGCTATGCCGTCCATTTTTTAAAGGGGTGTGATATCCACACGTCCTTTTTTACTTTTCAAGCATCCTTCTAATTTTCAGCCGTCGGATTGGATGAAATAAAGATCAATGGACAGAAATTAAGAAGTAAAAAAGAGGTTTGTGGATAGCACACCTTTTTTTAAAATTCATCACCAGCAGTCCGATGTTCTGAATCTGAATACAATCCGAATTTGATAATCTGCTTAACGATTACTTAGTATTTGATTTTATGTTATATAAATTTGTAACTTGTGTGTATTAGTAATCTAAACTTTGTATTCATACAAAACTCACATATGCATGTATATAGTAGAATAATAAAATTTTGTTAGGTCTTGAATGAAATTCGATAATGAACTGGTCTAATTCGAATTCTTCGTTGCTTATTCGATATGATTCAACAAGTGAGATTCGATACTCCAAATACATTCGATATGATTCTACTCCGCCCCCTGCTCTTTGTGGTTGTATCAGTATCTTGCAATTATGGTTATGAATTTGACTCTCACACCGGCCTAAGTTGAACTTGGCGTATAATCTTACGCAGATAGGTTGCCGTACATCACCAGTTATCGAGCCATCCATGGCCGGAATTCTTTTTCTTGTTCTTCGAGCTTACCTCCGCACACACAATTACGGTCAAGGCTTTAGGACTCCAGCACCCGGTTTCACTGAGAGTTGCCATCAAGTTCCCACATCAGTGTATGCAAAGGAATAACATGCCTTTTATTTTTGCAACCTACATTGGTGGTGTGATACATTATCTTCCTTTAATTCCTTGTTTTGTTCTTCATGTCGATAGGGGGTGGGGAACTTCAGTGCAGCGAGTTGTATGCAACAATGTCTCTTTCTCTTCGCGTGTCAACCAATCAATCATATGAGGAGATATAAAAATAATGTTGCATACGCTGCGGGCAAGTTTTTCTGCCACATTGGACATATGCACCGCATTGCATTCTGCTCACAGAAAGATTCACTCATCGATCGCCACATCATGCAACATTCTAGCATCTTTCTTGTCCCAACACTTTCATGGAATCAAAATGGCGTCTTGTTTACATTCTACTCTTTTTCCTGGAGGTAATTACATGGAAGCTATCAACACTAACAAAGTTCTAACAGCCGGAAAAAGGGACTGCCGGGTATTTGCTCACATCTCTACGGCGTGTGCCTTCTGTATTTATACTTAATTGTAGCAAAACTAAGGATGCAGCTGGGGGGGGGGGGGGGGGCTTTTCAAGCATCAAGGAGCAGCACACACGGGTTCTGCAATGTCTGTAAAACCAAACATTCAAACAATTACTATGCCAATAGTTAAGCAAGAAAGGTAAACGCATAAGCTTCGTCGGAGAGTATTAAATTAATAGCGTTGATTGTAGTATAATCAGATCTTGCACCACAACAAATCGGACTTGCATATGAAGCTTCACTCTAATTCTCTGTTTGATTTCAAAGTAGTTCTAGAACATCATGAATTTTAGCAAGACATAGCCAAAAAGTTTCGAGGTAGAAAGATAATGGTGTAAACCTGCCATAACTGTTGGCTTGGAATTGGGAGTTTCATCATCTAAGATCTTGGCATTCTAAAGTTCTATCTCTCAGTTCTAAATCGATTCGACATTCATGATAGATGCAGGTTAGGCACGAAAGCAGGAACACGCAAGAAATAATCCGTAAACTCACAAAGAAAGTTTTAATCTTCCGGGACAGATTGGCCATACCTCTAAATAATCTTCAGCTGGTTGAGGTTGGACAGGCATTGTTTGATGGAGGAACAGTTGGAGTAGAAGCAGAGCCTGCATTTCTTTGGTTTGTATCACTTTCCAAATTCGGTTGTGAAATACACGGTAATGTGTTGTTCTCATCAACCCCATGATCATACAGCAATCCCCTGAATACATGGCCGCTTATTTTCACCGTAGCCTGATACGCTAACTCAGCTTCGCCGTTACTGATCGCGGTGACTCTGTGGCACCGGAAAACTGCAGGTGCACGAACTTTATCCGGCAACGAGCGTTTGACATTTGCATCTGCAAATCAACACAAAACCAATTTTACCTTTGCCTCTCGGTTCAACAGAACAAAAGTTAAAACAATTTTAATCAATAATTTAAGAAAAAGAAAAGGAAAAAGAGGAGCTTGGCGAGTAGAACCTGTACTTGCATTCTGTGATGGCACAGAAACTCTTGGTCTTTTGGCAACAGAAGAAGATCCAGAAGAACCTGCAGGCAAACCATGTTTATGATTTAATTTCTAAATTTTTTAAAATAATTTTTTAGATTAAAAGAAGATTTATAATTTATTGTAATTTTTCCTAATCACTGAATACAAAATGTGATTTTTCAGAACCTTCTCCGCCGCCAACGCCAGGAACAGCAACTGTGACCATATTCTGACGCTCACGCCGCCTGGACGCCGGTACCCACGTGCTCTTCACGTGAGTAGAGCAGTGATAGCCGCGTCCTCTGCAGCAAGTCCTGCACCTCCTGTACTCACACCCCTTCTTTGCCCTGTTTCCGCAGTCCTTGCAAGCCTTCATATTGGAGCTCTTGCCACCACCGGCGCCGTCTCTGTCATTATTGCCATGACAGTCCACAACCTGTTCATGCTGCTGAGCGCCACCATGGTTTTGGTTTCCAAAGTTGAGCATGTCCTGCTTCGAAGAGTTGGGGTCTTGGTATTTCCTGAGTCCCCAGTAGTGGGAAGTGTCAGAGTTGCCCTCGGCTGTTGGTGCGTGTGGGGTGGCGGTGAGAAGAGGGAAGATTCCAAGGCCGACGCCGAGAGCGGCGGAGGAAGGCAGAGGGAGGGCTGTGTGGTGGTCGGAGGAAATGGGTTGATGTTGTTGGTGGTGCAAGGAAGTTGGAGTTGGGGCAATGAGGAGGATATCTCTGAGTCCCAACATGGTTTCATAGGATTTTGATTTGATTTCCAAAGGGAGGGGGAGAGAGGGAGAAATGGATGGAGCTTTCAAGACTATGCTTCTGCAACAGGCTATGAACTCCCACTTCAAATAGTATGTCATTATGATTTTTATTGTTTTAAATAATAATAGATGTGTTAATTAATTTTTCTCATGTTTACAAAAAAAAAAAAAACACATATCATTTTTTTATTGGATTAAATCAGAAAGTGAGCATATAAAGTTCTCACTAGTAAATTTGGATCATGTCCGGACCTTAGTATCTGAAGTTTAAGGACCAGAGAATCCAGATCATTCATTTGTGTTAAGAGAGATCGAAGTCCTTGGTTTATGTAAAGTAAGTTAGCGGAATGAGTTAATAAAGACTGTCGGATTCAATCTTAAGTTGTCTGGATTGCCGAATCTTTAGGCTTTGGACAGAGAGATCCGGAGAGGATCTTTGTCGCTCACTAATGAATAACTAAGTATTATTTATAGTATAATATTACTATGATTTTCTCCAAATAACTTAAGGATTTGAATTTGCAGAATTAGTGTGGTTAGATAATCTTAACTTAGGTCATTAAAAAAAAATACTGCTTATTTCCAAACATGTAAAAGGTCATTCGTCATTAACGGTAAAACATAGTTTGACATATATATCAATAAATCATTTATATTCTCATAAAAAAAAAACTCGTATAATATATTTCAATCTGTGCTTTGTATGAGAAACAAAAATACTTTCCCATCTCAAAATCCTACTTTAATCTTGCATATAAATTAAATAGTTAGAAATAAAAAAAATTATTGTGTGGTCTCCTAGAGTAGGAAGATACTAGGGATGCGTTCATTGCACTTCGGGCTATTCTGAACTGAATTAGGTTTAAAAACTAAATTATATTAATTTAATAAAACGTTTGATACAATATCATACTAAAAATCTGAATCATTAAACAAATAAGCAAGCAAATAAAAAAGCAACCGGAAACACTAGAAGGAAAGAGAAAGCTAATAAATGACATTAATTAATCCATATTTCTAATCTGCGTTAGTTTTATGGAACCCAGATCCTTCTCAGATCTTAAGAAACAGAGCTCAATGATCAAATAATCAGGCTTATTGAAATTTAATTTAACAATTACAATTATTATAATTTTTAAAGAAATTTTTTATTAATAATTTTTTGATCAAATTTTAACCGCTTTTTAAGATCCGAAAAATATCTGGGGTTCAGTTTTAAGGTCAGCTGCAGCGCGTTTTGGTGGGGCTGTGCTGTTTCTGATGTAGTGCGCATTATGCGCAGCCCTCACTCTGCAGTTTTTACTACTGCCACCTATTTTCCTTTTCAACCTTTTTATATTTTACTTTTGAGTTTTGTTACAATAATATTCTATCTCCTAATAATACGAGTTATTTTCTTTAAATCCAAGTGTTGCCAAGATTTATTAGAAAATTGATCTTTTAAGTTCGGCATGAATTGCCATCTACGTTATCGGTATTACCTCAATTTAACAACGTATTATTTTTGGATTTTACAATAAAATATTTCGTAATTGTTTTTTTTTGTTGAACAAATGATATTTTCTACGTTAAGGGGTAGGATATTAGACTAAGCCACACAATAAACTAGCAATAATATGGTCTCAATTTACATTTGACGATAATCGAATCTAAGACATTTCACTTATAAGTGAAGATAAATATTATTAGACTGTAGTGCTAAGTGATCAATGATATAAAATGAAACATCATATATAAGTTGAATTATTATTATGTCACATTTTGAACATTGCTATTTCATTTTTATTTCCTACATACTCTATTAATTTTTGTCATATAATCTTCTTTAACTCATTCGTATGTACAAATTAAAAATATGTGTAGATAATATCATCCTATATTTTCAATGTATTACTTTATTTTCAAATCCTTTTGGAAAAAAAAAAAAAATTGCTTACTTTTATGTGTAAAATAACTATTTTTATTATTTTACAGGAGGAGGCTGAGTGGGTTAGGCAGTAGGGGTGTGGACCGACCTATCCTAGCCTACATAGGTGGAGTTAGATTTGTAGGGGTCTATGCACTAGGGTGGTAGGTAGCTTAGGCAGAGATTGACACTTTGGCTAGGTTGATAATGATGGGCTATAATAAAAGCAATTTTTCTTTTCATTTTTGGTAAAATTATTTGATGGCTTGGTGGTGCATTATAAGACTGTTTGTCTTAATATAATCCGGTAATTATTATGTAATATTTGGCTATTTAAGAATAAGTAAGAACTCTTACTCAAAATTTTGTATTCGAATCATAGACCTTTGGCTATTTAAGAATGGTGGTGCATTTATGAGTTCTTATTTTTACCATTTTATCTTCTAAGCTAGGCATTATGAACAATGTTTGGCTATTTAAAAATGAGTAAGAACTCTTACTCAAAATTTTGTATTCGAATCATAGACCATTGTACTTATAATTATAATCGTTGATATTAGGAATCACTTTAAATAGATCACTCTGCATAGACAAAAATGAATTAAAACTAAGATCATTTAATCAATCTATTGTAGCACATACATAGACGGTTCGTAATGCTTTTATTAATTCCGTTCATCTGTTTTTACACAGGTCGATGACTAAACGATCTTAATTTTAATTGATTTTTACAGAGATGATCTTTTTTAAGTAATGTATAATATAATATAAACGGTTATGATCACAAACACGAAGTTTTATGAATCAACAACGAATAATTTTAAGTAGGAACTCTTACTCATTATTTGACTAGCCAAATATTATTCTTTATCTTCCATCATCCACTAAGTATTCTCCAAATTCTTATTTCACAAACCAAACATTTTCTTTCTTCTATTTTTTTTTTCCCCCCCCTTAAATGTTAGATAGGTAGGTCTTTCAGAGTATGACGCAAAATGAAGTTCGGTGTAAAGTGAATTGAAAATTTTGAGTTCTATAAGAGTAATTATAATTATTAAGTCCAACTGAACTCATGAGTTCAAATCCACTACAATCAATGAGAAATAGATTAGCCAATAATGGAGTAGATATAAGTTTTCTATATGAATTTGAACCACCTTGGGTCGAATAAATTGGCTATTCTAACAACGTTTTTGAAAACTAGTTATTTTCTTTCTCTAAAAAAAGTTGGTCATTTATTGTATTCAAAATACGGAATTGTTATTGGTACTGTAAAATCTCATTTTTGCACTCTAAACTTTATATAATTAGAATAAAAAACACACTGATAAGGAGTGCATAATGAAAATTTTAAAGTGCTAATAACAATTTTCTAAAAATAAACCACAAGCATAAATTTTACAATAGAATAACCAATACACTAAACTCAATCACACAAGGTGAAGATATCGCATATTTCATGTTTGTGTAGTGCAGTGGCTCATCGGTTAGCGAAGTTTACTTTATCTATTTGTTCTTATGTAGTTTGGATGGAGGATCCCCCGACTTAATTCATGATGTCCACCTCCAAGATCTTGACTGTAATCTTGATCGTTTTCAATAAATTATTGTCTCAATTAGAAAAATATATTAAATTTAGAGCTCGTTTGAAAAGAGTTTTTAATGATGGGAAACATTTTTAAAAAAGATATTTTTAAAATCAATATTTGGTAAAAATGTAAGTTAACCATGGAAAAATACTTGAAGGTTTTTTAAACCGAAAAATATTTTTAGTTATTGAAAGGAACTTCTCAAACGAGCTCTTAGTGTGCCTAATTCTTATATGTAAAAATCAAACTCACACAAATCATTGTAGGAGGCCTTGAAATGGAACAATGATTATTTGGTTAAGCTATAATAATAACTATCGGCCGCGTGATTTATTCAAATGGTTTTCTCACTTTTAGGTCATTATGCACAATCTCTATTATGCTTGATAGCATAAATAATCCCACACAAAAGCCTTTTTATTTTATTTTTTAAACGGGACCAGCTGTTGACTTTGCCATGAAGCCGACTATTTCAGAGGTCGGAAAGACACACAAAAACATTTCAGTCACGAAAAAAAAGCAAATGTTATGACGTGATAGATATACACAAAATCAATGAGACATTAAAACACACAACTTTTTTGTAAAAAATTCGATTGTTGAGTTTTTTTAAGACCTTTGCTTGTGGAAAAAGAAAAAAGCTATAATTTGGAACTGGATTAATTATTTAAGTTGATAAGACAAAATTCGATTTTAAAAAAAATACTAACAGGCTATAAAAATGTACAAAAAATATATTTAATTTAAGAGAAATTAGATTTTCATCCCTCTTTCTTCTATTGTATTGATTAAAATCTTATTTCTTTTTAATTTTTTTATCAAGGTCTCTAGCTTTTAATGAACTTCATCATTTCAGTTATATATTATTTACATATCAACATAATTAAATTTTATTTCCAAAATATATTCATTTAGTGTTTTTGTCACATCCCCGTCCGGGACGGATCACTTTCTGGGCCCGCTCCACCACCGTAGTACGATATTATCTGCTTTAGGCTTACCATTCTCTCACGGTTTTGTTTTTGGGAACTCACGAGCAACTTCCTAGTGGGTCATCCGTCATGGGATTGCTCTAGCCCCTTCTTGCTTAATTTCGAAGTTCCTACGGAACCCGAAGCCAGTGAGCTCCCAAAAAGCCTCGTGCTAGGTAGGGATGGAAATATACATATAAGGATCACTCCACTAGGCGATGTGGGATGTCACAATCTATCCCCCCTTAGGGGCCCGACATCCTCGTCGGCACACCACGGCTAGGGTTAGGCTCTAATACTAAATTGTCACATCCCGGCCCGGGACGTATCACTTCCCCGCCCGGGACGTATCACTTCCCGGGCCCGCTCCACCACCGTAGCATGATATTGTCCGCTTTGGGCTTACCATTCCCTCACGGTTTTGTTTTTGGGAACTCACAAGCAACTTCCCAATGGGTCACCCATCATAGGATTGTTCTAGCCCCATTCTCACTTAACTTCGGAGTTCCTATGGAACCCAAAGCTAGTGAGCTCCCAAAATGCCTTGTGCTAGGTAGGGATGGAAATATACGTATAATGATCACTCCCCTGGGTGATGTGGGATGTCACAGTTTTGGTATATTTATATTTATGGTTAAACTTTGTGTCATATATTTCTATTTTTAGTTTGTACCATTTTTAATTGGCAACCCTTTTTTATTTGTACAATTTTCTTTTTAGTTTTAATTTGTATCCATATATTAAATTTATTTGGTGCCCATATGTTTAAAATTTTTATTTATACTCATAATTTATTTATAATGTACCCATTTTTCTTCATAAATGTACCACTTTGTTATATGTGAAATGTACCCTTTTTTTTTTTACATGTCCCCTTTTTCTTTTGTAAATGTGCCATTTTTTTTAATGTAAAATGTACCTTTTTTTTAATGTGAAATCTATTTATTTATAATGTATACATATTTTATAATAAAATGTAACCTTTTTCAAATTTTTTGAACACTATAGGCACATTCGTTTGACATTTATTATTTCAAAGTTATATTGTTACCTGTTTTTATTTATTTATTCAATCAAATTTTTTGAGTATTTTCTTTTTATTGTAATCGTTTTAAATTTATATGGGATTTTAAATCCTATAACATGTTAAGTAATTAATACCAAACATATAAAAATACATATTACTAGCAATAATGAGGCGCACGAAATCAATGAATGAATACCATTAAGGTTTATGTCAAAAAATATTAATTGCTAAAGATCGAATTTAAAGTATCCTTTTAATGTATAAAAATATTTAAAAAATTTAAAAAAAAAATGAAAAACACAAAACGTATTTGCGCAAGTACTCCAATTACTAGGACCCTAAAGTGCAAACCACAAATCCAACTTTCAAGTATCAATCATGTCAAATGTCCCACCGAGCTACTCTTGGACATTCTTTTGCCAACAGGAACCTCTTCGGATCATTTTGACGAGGATCTTGTAGATCCGTAAATTGAGTTCGTTTTTCGTACATTATGTGATTATTTTTTCTCATGTATTATTTGTGTTTAATTTTAAATAAAAATATTTAAAATAATTTTTAACTGCACGATGTACGATGAATGAACAAGATTCACGAATTTTCAAAATCCTTATAAAAAAAATCTGACGAGGATTCGAATTCATTCTTTTGCACACTCCATATCCCAAGGATTTTATGCCATGCATGTGTGTTTAGCAATCATAGTATACACAAATTTTTCTCTTTCTTTTTTAGCAACAACCGTATCGAATGTGATAGAAAAGCATGATAAATCACAACAAAAGCCCATGTTTTGTTTTAGTTTTTGATACCCCGCCATTACGAATGAGAAACAAAAGCGGTGCAAAGTCACGACACCAAAATTTTACCGTTTTTCCTCACCAAGCACCCAATTTTTTTTTTTTTTATCATTTTCTTCGGCACCCAACCAAATTGAGCATGGGAGTGGACCCAATAATTTAAACTCGGGCCAACCCATCGACAACACTTGCACGATACCGTTGTGCAATATGCAACATTTTAGACCTAGCATATATCACATATAGATGAAGAGACATCAAAACGTTTTTTTAAGGACAAGTACGATATTCATTAGTACGAAACCTATGTGTACATATCGGAGGATAGGGTGCATATCAATGGAGCTCAATAAAAATCTTGCCGGGAATTTCAACCCGTCGAAGGAAAAAAGAGCATCTCGCACCAATCAAATTACACAGTTGTGCTATCCTAAAAAAATAAGATCTGAAATTACACCTGGAGGTTTCCCAAACCAAATATGTTGATGATCTAATGTCAATCCCAATTTTGCCAATCTATGAGCCACTTTGTTTGCCTCCCTTCAAGAATAAGAAAGCTTCGTGTGGGGATAGAACACATAAAAAAGCGGGCATCTTTCACAACGTGCCCCACTGAAGAAGGATCATCAGCCTCCTCCTGTTCGAGCACCGCGACCACTAGCTGCACATCACCTTCGAATTCCACATATGTAGCAATGGGCCTCTTGCTCCTCGCCCGTTCTTGCCTGCAAGCTAAGCAAACAATTAATGCATCAACAACCAGTTCCAGAATGGATGGCCATAAGGCTCTATTCTAACAGCCTCACATATGTCCTTCAGGTATCGTTTGGTATGCAGATGGGACGGGACGGAACGGAATGGGACGGGACGGGACAGAACAGGACGAAACAGAACGGAGCGGGAGCAAAGATGCCCTCGGATGGAAACAAGGAGGAAGAAGGAGTCGGAGAGGTTATAGTTTTGTGTTCCACGGATGTGGAACGAGTCGTTCCAGGGGGGTGAGGTGGAACGAAAATTCACCCAAAACTCGTCCCGTGGAACAGCTCGTTCCACCCGTTTTAGGCGCACCAAACGTGGGACGGAACGCCTTGTCCCACTCTGTTCCGTCCCGTCCCACGTACCAAACGGTACCTAAAAGTGCCTCACAAGCAGTCAAATAGCGCCTTACTAGCTCCGCTGTCCTACAATTTGCCGGTTGACTATTCCAACCATCCAATATTCCGGCCTTCCAATCTATTGATGATCTAGTCTATGTTGAGCAGCCTTAACAGATGCAAGCTGAAAACCACTGGAAAAACAGAAAGGATCCTCACATATATGCATTTAACTTAGATTAGTTTTAAGTAGAAACTACATTCATTTCGGACAAAGTACCTGTCTTCATACTGCCCTCGAGAACAAATTCCCTGCTTGATCATGCTGAAATGGCCAGGAATGTGTCCTTCAAACTTCTTAAAATCTGTAGATACAGTAAATATTAGACCATATATAGCTAAAGAATAAAGGCTTGGACACATGTCCGCAGACCTTATCCAAAATTAACTAAATATGTATGTATATACAATTACATAAATACATGCAGCATACATATAATCGATAATCTATACTTCTACTCACTCTGAATGCAAAATCCATGCTTACAACTTCTCAATCGAAATCTAACGGTTGACATCTACATCCTAGCAGAGAGAACGTTTCTTTTTTGGAAAATTATCAGTTATTGGATGAAGGCTGGCGAACAAAAACTTTTGTACTCATTGGTGAAATGTAAATCATGATTAGGAGGACCAGTAGATATGTACCAACTTACAGGCAGGTTCATAATATTCTGACTATACATATATAAGTTATGTTCAAAATACGAGGACCTGTAAATAATCTTGAATGTAACATAGATTGCATTGCCATGACCAAAGATAAATTAGACAAAATGCTGAATTACAATAATCAATTAACAATATACTACGGGCAATATGATTGTCTTAAAAGGAATGTTTGGATGAGGGATTTGAAAGTGCGAGGGCTTTAGGCTAAATTAGTTCAAATTCACTACAAAATATTAGATGGAAGGCTATGAAAGACTAGATGCAATGCATCGAGAAGGATTTGTAAATGACCGCTTAAATGGAGACATTTAAAAATACTTTGTTTACGTGTGTAATGATCATGTAGTGCATTTCAAATATCTATGTCTACTGCTTTGTAGATGCAAACAGAGTCACAAGTCGTGTTATCTGTTGACGTGATAACAAAAGTCCCTCACCTCCACTATTAGGGTTTGTGACATCATTATGTGTGCATTATCAGATTCCTTGCTTTTCTATTTATGATAACCTCTGGGAATACTATGAAGACCCTGACCATATGAGCACAAGCATTGCAGGTGATCCAGAACGATGAGTCAAAACCTGTTTGCGACGTCTACATTAAACTCCTGAAAACAATGGTCGTATTGTAGGGTCCTCACAGAACAACCTTGATATAACAAACAAAAGTAAGGCAGACTTCCATACCGAGTAGAGATATAGAGCTCATGGTTCAGAGCGATGCCTTGCATTGGTCCTTCGGAAACCCTGAAATAAAATTAAAAAAGGAATCTTGTGACTTAATGCTCTTTTCTTAATTGATTAATGCATTTCAGCCAATCAGAGTGGTAGCCAGTCAGAACCTTGATTCTGAGTTCCAAATGCAGAATATCAAAGTCCTTCATAAGAATTAGAAAAAAAGAGAAGAATTCAGAGAGTTTGAGCTTCACTGGTTTTCTCCAACTCCCGTTAATTCCACACCAAAATGGGAAAAATCTTGTTTGCAAACCAAGATGTTAAACATCATTCCACTGTTTTCTCTCTGCATCAATGAAGCAAAAATACGTTAGACCCATCATGTTGTCCTGACTGATAGCATATGAAAAATCAAATAAAAAATAGAATGCAATACATAAGTAAGTGTAATGGATTTCTGTAAATACATGCGACATATTGACAAAACTCTCATTAATTATTTCCTCATTAACAAGGTGATAATTTTGCCAGGGTCATATATCCATGTGAATACGACAACCTGAGTACAAACGATTTGATTATTTTTGCATCCCAAATACCACATATCCTGTGATTTCATCCAAAAACAGTTCAGAATATTCATCTAAAGAACTTAGTCATTAACAGAGGAGATCCATATGATTTTACAATGAAGTCACAAATTTGACAAAATAATTCATCAATTTACAAAAAAAAAGTAAACATGTTACCACTGCAGCACTTGAAAGTTAAAAGTATCACAAGCAGACAATAGATGCCTTACTAGCTCCGCTGTCGTACATTTTGCTGGTTGATTCTTCCAACCATCCAATATTCCGACCTTCCAATCTATTGATGATCTGGTTGACTCAACTAGTATATAAAAGCCTAGCATTAAATATGAAAATGCAGGATGTGGCAGGACTTATATCTCTGGTTTTGTTCATCTTGTTATATACAGGTAGAAAACAATGGATATCTGGCAAAACATTTCCTGGATGAAGTTCACTTAAAATCCTGTTTTCCCCAGTTTGCATGAAACTCCTAGTGATTAGGGTTTGCATTGCTATCTGTAATAATGTAAATGATCGCATAACCATGGTTCAGAGTTTTACCAAGAAAATTTCTAACATACGACGATCTGCTCCAGCCATCCTCCATCAAAATTAGGTGAAAGTGTATCATCAATTTCTCTGCAGCATGTTTCACCGAAACAGTTAATGAATCAGTCGCTCGCCTCCTTAGTGGACGATCCAGAAGAATCCAAATAAAGGTACTTTAAAGATTTACCATCAAAGTCGCACGTCATCATACATATAGAAATTTCAAATTAGAAAACATACCTTGTTGTCCTACTACAACTTTAGATATTCACGTGATTGCTCATAAAATCCACAATGGTAGAGAAGAGTGTTCCTTCGGATCAGCTTCAAGGAGAACAAGATGTTCACAAGCTGTGACAAAGTAACCATTAGCAGATGCAAGCTGAAAGCCACTGGAAAAATACCAAGTATCCTTATATATATGCACATATCTTAGATTAGTTTATGTAGAAAGTACATTCATTTCAGACAAAGTACCTGTCGATTGATCTATCAATAAAGTTAGCAGCATGTGCTGCCCTTCAAGAACAAATTCCCTGGTTGATCCTGCTGAAATGGCCAGAATAAGTTACTTTCAAAATATGAGGACCTGTAAATAATCTTGAATGTAACATAGATCTATCAATTAAATGGCAAAAGAATACCTAAGTTACAACACTAATCAATTAACAATATTCCACAGGCAACATGATAATGTAAAGTTTGGATGAGAGATTTGAAAGTGTCAAGGGCTCAAGGCTAAATTAGTTGGAGGGATATGAAAGACTAGATGCATGCATCGAGAGGGATTTGTAAATGACTGCTTGAAAGGAGACATTTATAAATACTTTGTTTATGTGTGTAATGATCATGTAGTGCATTTTAAATGTCTATATCTAATGTTTTGTAGTTGATTTCTAACAAATTTATCCTAAATTGCTTGGTACTATCAAATCCTTCATCCAAACACAAGGTGAGAGAACTAGGAGTTTCAGCATACACAACTCACTGACATAGGACAATACAAATTAAGGCAAAACAAACAGATGTCAAAATCCAAAATGCCTTACTTCTTTGAGTCATTATGTGTGCATTATGCCATTAGCAGACTCCTTGCTTTTTTCTTTATGAAACCTATGGGAAGACTATGAAGATCGTGAGGAAAGAATATCTCCGCATAGAAATCCAAAAAGCCCCATAAGCGAAGCATTTCAAAATTTCTGAGTATACGAGCACAAGCATTGCAGGTGATCCTGAAACATGTGTCAAAACCTGTTTGCGAAGTCTACATTAAACTCCTAAAAACAATGCCGGTATTGTAGCATTCTCATAGAACAATCTTGAAATAACAAAGAAGTATGGTAGACTTCCATAACGAGCGGAGACATAGAGCTCATGGTTCAGATTGATGCCTTGCATTGGTCCTTCGGAAACCCTGAAATAAAATTAGAAAAGGAATCTTGTGACCTAATGGTCTTTTCTTAATTTATTCATATTTGTCCAGCCAATCAAAGTGGTAAAAAGTTAGAAACCTTGATTCTAAGTTCCAAATGTAGAATATCAAAGCTCATAAGAATTAGAAGCAATGAGAAGATTTCAGAGCGTTTTACCTTCACTGGTTTTCTCCAACTCCAATTATTTCCACGTCAAATGGGAAAAAATCGTCTTTAAACCTTTCTTCTCATCATTATCGAACGTCGATGTCAACTCGAGCTCAACCCTTTTCCATACCTCATCTAGAAAAAATGGTCCTGATTCAAAGATGAAGAAATAATGATTTATAGTGATTTATGGTCCTGATTCAAAGATGAAGAAATAATGATTTATAATGATTTATAGATTCACGAATATAATCCATCAATAATGATCATGAAACAAGAAAAGAAAAGGAAACGTAAGATACACTCCAGTATTCAACAACTTACGATGGAATCTGTAAGAATGCAGCAGCCAGCCAAATTCACACGTTGTTTTTGTGCAGAAACATATCGGCACCTATGTAAAGATGACAGATGCAATGAAAGATGAGTAAGCATTCCACCGTATTCAAACCACAACAGTAAGAGGAAAAAAAACATCATCAAGAAGTTACCTCGTCCTGTGCAGGAGAATCATATTGGTGTCATAGCTAACCTGAGCACCCAATAACTTAATTGGTAATTGTACGCAGTAATTTATGCAAGCAAACACTTGTTGCTCTTGGATGATATTGTCCTGAAATTTAATTGATTGGTGAATTAAACACAGTATATCTGACAGTAAACAATTGAAGTGAAACTTTTATAGAATCTGAATCTCGTATGTACGTACCTGACTTTGATTTGAGATCTCAAATGATGACTTGGTTGTCTATCTGGATGCAAGGAATGTGAGCTATCTTGCTCCACTCTTCTCCCGTCTTCTCCTGACACCTCTTCTCCAGAGAAGAAGAGTAGTTGATTCTCAGAAGACGGAGCGATGCCGGCAAACCCTCTTTTGGCAGGGATTCGAGACTCTTACAGCTTCTAATTTCCAGCTGTTGAAGAGAAGTGAGGTGTTGAAGTCCCCTTCCCTCCAAAGATTTCAGACTTTTCATTCCATAGATTTCGAGAGTGTGAAGAGTGGTAGGGAGCAGCTGTTCCTTGAGCACCGTCTCCAACACATCCTCGCTTCTCCAGATCTTAAATGTTCGAAGGGAGACAAGTCGTTGCAAACCCCAGTACTCCACTGAAGGCCTCAGTTTCTCACAACCACTGATTCGAAATGATTGTAGGTTGGGAGGCAAACCTCCTTCTGCAAATGACTCAACATTTGGAAGACCAGATATCTGCAAATCTCTAAGGGCGGTGAGTGTGTGTATTCGATCGGGCAACAACTTCAAATTCTTGCATCCACTGACTTCTAAACCAGCCAGGGTGGGAGCGGGCAACCCCCCGTGGGGAAAAGAGACCAGATTTCGACAATTATAGATACAGAGAGAATCGAGATGAGTGAGATTTTCAACATCAGCTCCTTCTCCAATGGAAAGGGATTCTAGATTTTTACTGCCGTCGAGATAAAGAGATGAAAGTTTGCGGAAAACGCCCAGCGGGAAGGACCTGAGCGAATCACAGCTATTAAATAAACTGAAATGTTGAAGGGATGTCAATTTGGCCATCATCTCATGAGATAGGAATTCTAATCTCCTGCAATAAACTATCTCAAGTGATTTCAACGAAGTGGGTAGACCATTTCTAGGGAACGACAAGAGGGACCCGCAATTATGGAGAGTCAACTTTTGAAGACAACTGCTCAAGTGCGGCTGCAAGCAATCTGTGCGACTGAAATTTTGAATCCTTAGTGTGGAAAGCGAGGGCAGCGACTCCGTCTCCAGTAACGACGAGAGACCAGGGCATCCTCTTATTTCTAGATACTGAAGAGATTGTCGCAAGGATTCCGTGTTAACAATGAGAGACCAGGGTATCCATCTACTTCTTGTAGCCCTTTCATGCAGAACCCCGCAGTCGGACACTTCAAGTTTTTTCAAGCAAGGAAGATAATCCGGCAAGTTTCCCCTCAGCTTCGGACAACTCTCTAAAACCAGCTCCTCGAGACAAGGAAAGTCTGGACATTGACCTCTACCTGGACTTGGCAGCCATGCTTCCCACTCTGGCATCTCTCTAAACTCCAGCCTCTCTAAAGAACGAAATGGCTGAATTAAAGAAGTTCCATTGACACCATAAAACTCAGCACCAATACTCATAACAAATTTCATCTTCTCTATATGGAGCTCCTTAAGAGCAGGCAACTGCCCAACTGGTGGCAACGACCAACAACTACTAAAACCACTGAGGCGCATGACTTTTATGTTGGAGAAGGAAGAGTCTCCCAACCAATTCGGAAAGCTTGTTCCACCATAACATCTGATGATCAGTTTCGCCAAATTTACAGAAGGTTGTAATCTTTCAAGTACATTTCTCTCTTTTATGGAATCATCGGCATCCTTCGTACCCCACACCAACTGTATTTCATTGAGATCTTTCTTATCCTTCAAATTGGCCCGCAAGGCATCCACAACATGGACTACATTCTCTAGATTCATGATAGAAAGTTCCCCTCCAAGATTGGGTAACTCCCCCAATTCTTCAATGCCACCGGACCTTGTAGATGTCCCCAACACATAAGCAGTGAGTGTTCTCAAACTTTTAAGTCTACCCATTTGCACCGGCATCTCCCTTATACGAGTTTTTCTAATATCAAGGTGGCGCAATTTAATCAGTTTCCTCATGTCTACAGGCAATTCAACAAGAGAGGAACAACCTACCAACAATAGAGTTTGCAAATTGTAGAGACAACTCACGGTATCCGGTAACCTTTTAATTGCAGTGTAAGAGAGGTCAATGTAGCGCAAATGTATGTGGTCCCCGATGCAATCAGGTAAGTGACTGATGTTTTCATATCTTGCCAAAGACAGTGCCCGTGAACATTTTAGTGTTGGCAACAAATCACTTGGAACCTTACTACTTACATATTCCCAATTTGACTTTCTTAAAGACATGGGTAAGAAGGTGCGCAGATATTCAACTCCATTTAATGGCTGAAATTTTTTAGCGGCATCAAATTTTCCTTTCAAATATGACAAATGTCGTACTCTTTTAGGAACTTCATGTGATCCTTCCTCATCCATCCTAAAACAAATTTCTCTAGACACGAACATAGCCAAGTCATTAATGAGATCATGCATTGTGAACCCATGCTCCTCAGTTCTTGATCTTTGAATTAGTGATCTTGATACTAATTCATTAAAATAGTTCTCCCCAACCTCCTCCATTCTTTCCTCACCCTCAGCTTGTGAAATTAAACCCACAGCCATCCAAAGTTGAACTAAATTATGTTTCTCAAATTCATGGTCCTTTGGAAAAATTGAGCAATAAGCAAAACATTGTTTTAAATAAGTAGGAAGGTGATGGAAACTCAATCTTAGAGATGGAAGAATACTATTTGCTTGTGGTAGCTCCCAAAGATTGCTATTCAATATATGATTCCATTTCTTGTAGTCCATGTTGCAACTTAAGAGACCTCCAAGTGCTTTCGCAGCTAAAGGCAGACCTTTGCACTTACGTGCAATTTTTTTACCAATTTCTTCCAAGTCTGGATGTGCACTTGCATTTTCATTTCTAAACGCATGTTTTGCAAGTAACAACCAACAATCATCATGTGACAATTGTTTTAAAGAGTGAATAGGAACAGTGTGCACGATGGATGCAACACTTTCGTTCCTTGTTGTCACAATGACCTTACTTCCTCTCGCCCCATAAGTGAAAGGAGCTTGAAGAACACTCCAATCATTATAATCGTCATTCCAAAGGTCATCCAACACAAGTAGAAACCTTTTCCCCATTAGTTGTTCCCTAAGAGCAACTTGAAGCAAGCTCATATCTGACGTATCACAGGGTTTTGAAGCAATTGACTGAACAAGGGTTTTAGTGACCCTAATAGCATCAAAATCTTCGGAGACACATGCCCAAGCTCGAACATCAAACTGCTCTTTCACCCTGTCATTATTGTAAAGGAGCTGAGCAAGGGTTGTCTTACCAACTCCTCCCATTCCCACTATGGGGATTACAGATGCATTGCCGCCCCTTGCATCATCAGATAGCAACAGTTTTTTCAATTTCGCTTCATCTTCATCCCTACCATAAGTAGAGAATTGATGCTCAACGAAGGAAGTTGTGGGAGTTCTTTGTGAAACCTTGCCCCCAACACCTCCTCTAAGACCGAGCACAATTTTCTGTTGTGCAAGGTGTTCTAGTCTTTGGAGTAACTCTTCAATCCTACCATTCATGCCTTGATAAAAAGGATTAAGAGAAGTAGAGAGGAAGTTCCACACCTGGGTTTTCTTAGTTGAAAATTCAGCTTCCACCTTGCTTCGCAAAACTTCAGTATCGATCTCGTCCAGCAGGTCCTCGGCATTGAAGACAGTATGTTTAAGCTCGTCAAGCCACTTTCCCACACGGGGTTTCTCAATCTGCTGCTCCTCTGCATCATCAAGCACTGCATCAAGGGCCAGAAACGTCAGCTTCAGTTTCTCCAGAAGTGAATGATCAAGTTTTTTTCCCCGGAAGAAGTCCATCAACTCCCCAGAACCGATCTTGTCGCACAACGTCTGAATGGAAGCAGACAGAAATGCCTCTCCAATCAAAGCTCCTGCCATCTCTCCTGTTTTTTCTTTTTTTTTCTTTTGGAACAAAGAATAAATTTCAAAGAAGTGTAAACATGAGGAACTATAAGAGCCTTTTATGGTTTATTTTAAGCTCAATTTTGTTTCAGAAAGAAGTGTCCTGATTTATTTCCACACACCTAATTTTACTTTTCATACATCTTTTTATTTTTCAAAAGTCAGATCAAATGAATTGAAGAAAATCAACTGACAAAAATTATTGAAGATGTATAAGAAGTAAAACGAGATGTGTGAATAACACACCCTTTTATTTTAGGTCAACAATACAGTGGGCCTCACACTTTAATCATAGTCATATATAACTACATAATTGTTTTATTAATCATAATTTCTTATATAATTTAACAGGTTGTTTTGCTTTGTTTTGGGAAAGGTGGTTTCTTAGTAGTTGTGTGGAAATTCTGGGTTGGGTGACTTCTGTTTTATTCTTCTTGTATGTGTTTTTGAGATTCCAAATATGAAATATTTGAAGATGTCAAACTCTTTTGTGTATTACTTTGTGGAGAATTTGGTACTTCAGTGAGTAACAACTTTTTACTAGCTAATGCTTGGAAAGTTAAATTTACAAACAAAAATTTCAAAAACTAAATAACATGAAAGTTAATGATTTAATTATTACTGAAGTGTTGATAAACATGCTTATTTTTACTAGTGACATATCATTTAATTTACAAATTTTGTTTATAAATTTAATCTCTTTAGCATCATATTTTTTTTTTTTTTTTTTTTTTACTGCTGCTTCTTTAGAAACTGCAATGTTTTCGTATGGACTTCTTTTTCTGGCTCGCATAGGTTCAGTAATCAAGGCTGCTGGGACAATCATCACTCGACCCGTGTTGATTTCTTTGAATTTACAGTGGCAAGACCTAACTAATGGCTCTTTATGCATAAGATGGATTGTTTAGCACTCATAGCCTCGCCATATGTATTATGTCATGGGGCGTGATCCACACACCCGAACACACCCCATTTTACTTCTCACATATCTTTTTAATTTTCGACCGTCAGATCGGATGAATTGAAAAAGATCAACGAATAGAAATTATCAAGAAGTATGTAAGAAATAAAATGAGATGTATAGATAGCACATCCCTTATGTTATATGTGAGTGTGTATGCATGCATTTGCATTTTTCTCTCCTTTAGAACCATTAAACAGTTTATGATGGCAAGTGTCTCTGTGATCTAAAACAAAAAACTTGGTTCGTAATCATATACTCAATCCATTGTCTTCTAACTACTTGAGCTCAAAATTAATAGTTAATTTATGTGCCCTTGGATGTTGATTCAGTTTTGAGTCTATACTTGAAGTCACGTTCGTGTATAATTTTTAATTTAATTGGATTTGTAATATTGCCACCTATTTGCCTTTTCAATTTTTTTATATTTTTTTATAGGTTCAACATGGAACCCTACTAGCATTATCGATTATTATCTCAACTTAATTACTTATTATTAAATATTAAATATTATCACAAAAATGTTTCGTTGATGTTAAAAGTGAAACATCTCATATATAAGTTGAACAAATTTTACATTGTATCTTTGTTATAAGAATTTATTTTCCAATGCATTTGAAAATTTGTTTACTTTTAGGTCTAAAATAGCTATTTTTGTTGAATTAAAATTTTCTCACTTCCT
The DNA here is from genome assembly GCF_963583255.1 of Pyrus communis. Classification (NCBI taxonomy): domain Eukaryota; kingdom Viridiplantae; phylum Streptophyta; class Magnoliopsida; order Rosales; family Rosaceae; genus Pyrus; species Pyrus communis. The sequence continues at coordinate 24,756,571 of NC_084812.1, forward strand.
TTTACCATCTTCTTCCATCATCTCTTTTTACATTCTCTATTTTATTTTTTTATAAAAAATTAATATAAAATATTAACGTGATTTAATTGCGATCATTCAAATAAAAAAATATATAAAATATAAATATAAATATAAAAAATAAAAAAAAGAAAATCCTACTCCATTTTTGTTACTTTATGATTGCAGAAGAGGCTGAGTAGGTTGGGCAGATAGGGGTGTGGACCGACCAATCCTAGCCTATAATATAGGTCAAGTGTACATTTGTAGGGCTCTAGGCATTGGGTGATGGGTAGCTTAGGCAGAGATTGACCGTTTGGCAGGGTTGACAATGATGGGCTATAATAAAAGCAATTTTTCTTTTCATTTTTGGTAAAATTTATTAGTGGCTTGGTGGTGCATTACAAGAGTGGTTGTCTTAATAAAATGGGGTAATTATGGCGCAATGAGTTTTGCTTTATGAGTTCTTTTTTTTTTTTTTTTTTTTTTTTTTTATCATTTTATTTTTCATGCACTCTATATATTTATCTTCCATCATCCGCAAAAGTATTCTCCAAATTCAAACCCAAATATTTCCTTACATTTTTCGTCTTTAAAATGTTAAATAGTTAGTCCTTTTGAAGTGTGACGGAAAATTGAATTTGGTTCAAAGTTAGCTGGAAAATTTAAGTTCTATAAAAGTGATTTTAATTATTGAATTTAATTGAATTCATGAGTTTAATTCCAGTACAATAAATGATTAAGTTTTTGATAAAGACAAAATAAATTAACCAATAGTAGATTAAAAATAAGTTTACTATATGAATTTGAACCGCCTTAAGTCCAATATATTGGTTATTCTAACAACTCTTTTGAAAACTAGTTATTTTCTTTCTCTAAAAAAGTTGGTCATTTATTGCATGGGAAATAACCATGAGTAGAAATATCCCAAGAAAAATATTAAGGAGACTCACTTAAAGTGTGACTCTTCATATAATTTCCGTCATCTCATGTGTTTGGTATATGTTTCATAATGTTGGCACCATAATTCTACGAAAAACATAAGGTGGCGGAGCATCCATGAAGAGTGAGAGAATCTTCTTAGCATTTCCCATATCGCAATAGAACAACCAATACTTTAAACTCAATTACATGAGATGAGGATCGTACATATATCACGTTTGTTAATGCGGTGGCTCATCGGTTAGCAAAGTTAGCTTTATCCATTTGTTCTTATGTGTTGGATGGAGGATACCCCGACTTAATTCATGATGTCCTCCTCCAAGTTTTGGATTGTAATCTTGAATGATTTTCAGTAAATTATTGTCTCAACTCAAAAAATTAAAGAAAATTCAAGGCTCATTTATGTAGTGCTTTTAAATGTCTAAAGCGATTTTAAAGAAATCATTTAAAAACACTTTCTGAACAAGCTCTCAATGTGCCAAATTCTTATGTATATAAATCTAAGTTTCCGCCGTGACGAATGAGATAGAAAAACGGTGCATAATCACACTACAAAAAATCACAGCTTACACGCATTTTTTTTAAAAGTTTTCTTTAGCACCCAATCAAATTGAGCACGGACCTGGACCCAATAATTTAAACTCGGGCAGCCCATCGATAACGCTTGCACAATACCGTAGTGCAATTAGCAACATTTGATGTAGCAGACATCAACATTTATGAATAGACATCAAAACATATTAACTTAAAAACAAAGCTCATACCAAAATGTCTTCGGAAATTACAATACTAGACATCAAAACGTATTAACTTAAAAACAAAAAGAAAAATATTCACACATGAATTTTCTCGTTCTGATTATGTTCCTTGATTGATTATCTTTTGACTGTTTCGATCCAAAAGTCAAAAACAAGCAGGGAGCGTGCGGGAAGATTAAGGGTGTGCAAGAATCACTTCCCCAGACTTATGATCCAACCATTCAGAAGTTGGCCAACTTCTGAAGATGGCTTCGTCCACCGAATCGGCAGTGCCACGCACAGAAATCCGAAGTAGGAAATTGGATGTAAACCTACTTTGTCTTCTGATGGCTAAAAACTCTAATTAGTTTTAGGACATGAGCTCCATGTTTTCTTCAATGCTTTCGCAGGGTCTAGGGCGTTTTATTCATTGCTTTCAGGGGTCTGGGGGAGCTGCAAATTCTCTTCATTGTTCGCAACCAAGTTCTGGAGGGCCTCTAGCTCCTCGCCCGTTCTTGCCTGCAAGCTAAGCAAACGATTAATGCATGAACAACCAGTAAGGCTGTATTTTGACAGCCTCACATATTTCCTGGCTACGACATAAGTCAAAAATTTCTTTTCGGGAGTGAAATTCACTTAAAAGTGCCACTTTTCCCGGTATATTTAATGAACCTCCTACTGACTAGGACTACCATGGTTCAGAGTTGTTACCAAGAAAATTTCTATAATATGACGGCCTGCTCCAACCCTCCTCGCCCAAAAGTAAGCTACGCCGTATCATCAATTTCTCCACGGCACCTTCCTCTAGAACAGTTAATGAATAAGATGGTTGCCTCTGTGATGGACGACCCTGCAGTATCAGATAATAATAATCTAGGGTAATTCAACCACAAATACAGTAACAATTTGTTACTCGCTCAAAATATATACATCAATTACATAAAGAGTAAACATGTTACCACTGCAAGGAAACCGTGCTCTCATTTTTGTGTGTGGTCATCGTCACCACTGCTCTCTTCAACCCACTCCAAGATGCCGGTGACATCAAGGGAAGATGTTAAACATCATTCCGCTGTTTTCTCTCTGCATCAATGAAGTGGCATACGTTAGTCCCATCATGTTGTCCTGACTGACAAAATATTTGAATGCAATATATAATAAGTGTGATGGGTTTCTGAAATACATGTGACGTATTGACAAAACCCTCGTTAATTATTCCCTCACTAACTAGGGGATAATTTAGCTAGGATCATATCCATGTGAATATGACAACCTGAGTACAAACGATCTGATTGATTTTGCATCCCAAAAAAACCACAAATACTATGATTTCATCCAAAAACAGTCCATAATATTCATTTAAAGAACTTAATTATAAACAAAGGAGATCCATATGAATTTATATTGAAGCAAAATTTGACAAAATAATTCATCAATTTACACAAGAGTAAACATGTTACCACTGCAGCACCTGAATGTTAAAAGTATCACAAGACGCCTTACTAGCTCCGCTGTCGTCCATTTTGCCAGTTGATTCTTCCAACTATTCAATATTCCGGCCTTCCAATCTATTGATGGTCTGGTCGACTCAACTAGTAAATAAAAGCCTGGCATTAATTATGAAACTGCAGAATGTGGCAGGACTTATATCTCTGGTTTTGTTCATCTTGTTATATATATACAGGTAGAAAACACTCCATAGCTGACAAAACATTCCCTGGATGAAGTTCACTTAAAGTCCCATTTTTCCCAGTTTGTATGAAACTCTTACTGATTAGGGTTCGCACTGCTATATGCAATAATGTAAATGGTCACACAACTATGGTTCAGAGCTGTTACCAAGAAAATTTCTAACAACGACAGCCTGCTCCAACCATCCACCATCAAAATTAGGATAAGGCGTATCATCAATTTCTCTGCGGCATCTTCCACAAAAACAGTTAAATGAATCGGACAGTCGCCTCTGTAGTGGACGATCCTGAAGAATCCAAATAAAGGTATTTAATAGATTTTTTTATCAAAGTAGCATGTCATCATACATATAGAAATTAGAAAATGTACCTTTTTGTCCAGCTACAACCTTAGATATTCAAGTGATTGCTCATAAAATCCACAATGGTAGACAAGAATGCTATAATCTCTTAATTCCTTCGGATAAGCTTCTAGGAGAATAAGATGTCCACAAGCTGTGACAAAGTAGCCTTAACAGATGCAAACTGAAAACCACTAAGAAAATACAAAGTATCCCTATATATGTGCACTACGAAGTACCTGTCCTTATTTATGTTTTATCTATCAATAAAGTTAGCAGCATGTGCTGCCCTCAAGAACAAATTCCCCGGTTGATCATGCTGAAATGGCCAGAATAAGTTACTTTCAAAATGCGAGGACCTGTAAATAATATTGAATGTAACATAGATCCATCAATTAAATGGCAAAGGAATACCTAAACTACAAGAATAAGCAATTAACAATACACCACAGGCAACATGATTCTCTTAAATGGAACATCTGGATGATGGATTTGAAAGTGCCAAGGGCTTAAGGCCAAATTAGTTAAAACTCACTACAAAAGATTAGATAGAGGCATATGAAAGACTAGATGCAATGTATAAAGAGGGATTTGTAAATGACTGCACGAAAGGAGACATTTATAAATAGTTTGTTTATGTTGTAATGATCACCTAGTGCAATTCAAATGTCTATATCTAATGTTTTGTAGTTGATTTCTAACTAGCTTATCCTAAATTCCTCCCTCACCCAAACACAGGGTGAGAGAACTAGGAGTTTTAGCATACACAACTCATTAACATAGGGTAATACATATTTAGGAAGATAAAAAAAAGATGTCGACATGATAACGTAAATCACCTCCACTAAAATGGCCTGCGAAATTATTATGTGTACGTTATCAGATTCCTTGCTTTACTGTTTATGATAACCTCTGGGAAGACTATGAAGAATATCTCCGCATCGAAATCCAAAAAGCTCCATAAGAGAAGCATTTTCAAAATTTCCAAGTATATGAGCAAAAGAATTGTAGGTGATCCTGAACAATGTGTCAAAACCTGTTTGCAACGTCTACATTAAACTCCTGAAAACAATGCCCGTATTGTAGTGTTCTCTCAGAACAACCTTGAAATAACAAAGAAGTAAGGCAGACTTTCATACCGAGTGGAGATATAGAGCTCATGGTTCAGAGTGATGCCTTGCATTGGTCCTTCGGAAACCCAGAAATGAAATTAGAAGAGGAATCTTGTGACTTATTTCTCTTTTCTTAATTTATTCATATTCGTCCAGCCAATCAAAGTGGTAACAAGTTAGAACCTTGATTCTAAGTTCCAAATGCAGAATATCAAAGTCCTTCATAAGAATTAGAAACAAAGAGAAGAATCCACAGAGTTTTACCTTCACTGGTTTTCTCCAACTCCCGTTAATTCCACATCAAATTGGGAAAAATCGTGTTTAATCCTTTCTTCTCATCGCTATTGAATATTGATTCAACTCAAGCTCAATCCTTTTGATACCTCATCTAGAAAAGATAGTCCTGAATCAAAGATGAAGAAATTATGATTTATAAAGTGATCTTAATTACTTGTGCAAGTTTGACAATCTGAAACTTTTCCTTATGTTATGATTCATGAATATAATCCACAATAATGATCCTGAAGCAAGAAAAGAAAAGGAGCGTAAGTTACAATCCAGTATTCAACAACTATGTCCGAAGATCAAATATGCATGTAAATAAATTACATAAAGACAATGTCACTCACAAACAAATGTACACAAAGATATATTTAATCTATACTTTTGACTCACTTTGAGCACAAAACCCATGCTTACAACTGCTCAATTGAAATCTACTGGTTGACATTTACATCCTAGCGCATAGAACGTTTCATTTTTGAAAACTTATTAACTGTTGGATGAAGGCTGGTGAACAAAAGCTTTTCTACTCATTGGTGAATTGTAAATCATGATTAGGAGGACCTGTAGATATGGTACCAACTCAGGTCCATATCCATAATATCTGACAACATATATCGTACCAACTTATAGGCAGGTTCATAATATTCTGACTAAAGATAAATTAGAAACAATGCGGAACGAAAAGGTTGTTCACTCTTCAATTAAATGTCAAATGAATACCTAAATTACAAGGGTAATCAAATAACAATATACCACAGGCAACATGATTCTCTTAAATGGAACGTGTGGATGAGGGATTTGAAAGTGCCAAGCGCGGGCTTAAGGCTTAATTAGTTAAAATTCACTACAAAAGATTATGCGGAAGGATATGACAGACAAGATGCAATGCATCGAGAGGGATTTGTAAAAGACTGCTTGAAAGGAGACATTTATAAATGCATCGAGAGGGAGTGGTAACTGGTAACCAGTTAGAACCTTGATTCTAAGTCCTTCATAAGAATTAGAAACAAAGACAAGTATTAAGAGAGTTTTACAGAATCTGAAGTGAAACTTTTACAGAATCTGAATCTTATATGTTGTTGTATGAAAAATGGTGCTATGTACGAACCTGAATTTGACTTTAGATCTCAAATGATGACTTGGTCGTCTAACCGGAGGCAAGGAATGTGAGCTATCTTGCTCCACTCTTCTCCCGTCTTCTCCTGACACCTCTTCATCAGAGAAGGACATATGTCGATGCTCAGATAAGATAGCGATGCCGGCAAACCCTCTTTTGGCAGGGATTCGAGACTATCACATTTGTAAATTTCGAGCTTTTGAAGAGAAGTGAGGTGTTGAAGTCCCCTTCCCTCCAAAGATTTCAGACTTTTATTGTAAGAGATATGGAGAGTGAGAAGAGTGGTAGGGAGCGGCTGTTCCTTGAGCACCGTCTCCAACACATCCTCGCTTCCCTCGATCTCAAATGTTCGAAGGGAGACAAGTCGTTGCAAACCCCAGTACTCCACTGAAGGCCTCAGTTTCCCACAATCAGCGATTCGAAATGATTGTAGGTTGGGAGGCAAACCTCCTTCTGCAAATGACTCTACATTTGGAAGACCAGATATCCACAAGTATCGAAGGGCGATGAGTGTGTGTATTCGATCGGGCAATAACTTCAAATTCTCGCATCCATAGACTGTAAAACTAGACAGGTTGGGAGTGGGCAACCCCCCGTGGGCAAAAGAGACCAGATTTGGACAATGATAGATACAGAGAGAATCGAGATGAGTGAGATTTTCAACATCAGCTCCTTCTCCAATGGAAAGGGATTCTAGATTTTTAATGCCCCAGATCTGAAGAGATGAAAGTTTGGGGAAAACGCCCAGCGGGAAGGACCTCAGTGAATCACAGCTCCAACATAATTCGAAACGTCGAAGGGATGTCAATTTGGCCATCATCTCATGAGATAGGAATTCTAATCTCCTGCAACTTCTTATACAAAGATTTGTCAACGAAGTGGGTAGACCATTTCTAGGGAACGACAGGAGGGACCCGCAATAATGGAGAGTCAATTTTTGAAGACGACTGCTCAAGTGCGGCTGCAAGCAATCTGTGCGACTAAAAATTTGAATATCAAGCATGGAAAGCGAGGACAGCGTCTCCGTCTCTAGTAACGACGAGAGACCAGGGCATCCTCTTATTTCCAGATCCTGAAGAGATTGTCGCAAGGATTCCGCGTTAACAATGAGAGACCAGGGTATCCACCTTCTCCTAGTAGCCCCTTCATGCAGAACCCCGCAGTGGGACACTATAAGTCTTTTCAAGCGAGGAAGATAATCCGGCAAGTTTCCCCTCAGCTTCGGACAACTCACTAAAACCAGCTCCTCGAGACGAGGAAAGTCTGGACATTGACCTCTACCCGGACTTGGCAGCCATTCTACCCATTCTGGCATCCCGCTAAATTCCAGCTTCTCTAAGCAACGAAATGGCTGAATTAGAGAAAGTCCATTGACACCATAAAACTCAGCACCAATACTCGTAACAAATTTCATCTCCTCTATACAGAGCTCCTTAAGAGCGGGCAACTGCCCAACTGATGGCAACGCCCAACAAGTACTAAAACCTTGGAGGCGCATGACTTTTATGTTGGAGAAGGAAGAGTCTCCCAACCAATTCGGAAAGCTTGTTCCACCATAACATCTGATGGTCAGGTTCACCAAATTTACAGAAGGTTGTAATTTTTCAAGTACTTGTCTCTCTTTTATGGAATCATCTGCATCCTCTCTACCCCATGCCAACTCTATTTCATTGAGATCTTTCTTATCCTTCAAATTGGCCCGCAAGGCATCCACAACATGGACTACATTCTCTAGATTCATGATAGAAAGTTCCCCTCCAAGATTGGGCAACTCCCCCAATTCTCCAATGCCACCAGACCTAGTAGATGTCCCCAATACATAACCAGTGAGTGTTCTCAAACTTTTTAGTCTACCCATTTGCACCGGCATTTCTTTTATACCAGTATCTCTAATATCAAGATGGCGCAAATTAATCAGTTTCCTCATGTCTACAGGCAATTCAACAAGAGTGGAACAATGAGACAACAATAGAGTTTGCAAATTGTAGAGACCACTCACGGTATCTGGTAACCTTTTAATAGCAGTGTAAGAGAGGTCAATGTAGCGCAAATGTATGTGGTCCCCGATGCAATCGGGTAAGCGACTGATGTTTGTATATCCTGCCAAAGACAGTGCCCGTGAACATTTTAGTCTTGGCAACAAATCATTTGGAACCTTACTACTTAGATATGAATCCCAATAGTACTCCCTTAAAGAAATGGGTAAGAAGGTGCGCAAATATTTTACTCCATTTAATGGCTGAAATTTTTTAGCGGCATCAAATCTTCCTTTCGCATACGACAAATGTCGAACTCTTTTAGGAACTTCATATGATCCTTCCTCATCCATCCGAAAACAAAATTCTCTAGACACGAACATAGCCAAGTCATTAACGAGATCATGCATTGTGAATCCAGGCTCCTCGGTTCTTGATCTTTGAATTAGTGATCGTGATACTAATTCATTAAAATAGTTCTCTCCAACCTCCTCCATTCTTGCCCCGCCCTCAGCTTGTGAAATTAAACCCACAGCCATCCAAAGTCGAACCAAAGTATGCTTCTCAAATTCATAGTCCTTTGGAAAAATTGAGCAATAAGCGAAACATTGTTTTAAATAAGGAGGGAGGTAATGGAAACTCAATCTTAGAGATGGAAAAATACTATTTGCTTCTCGTAGCTCCCAAAGATTGCTATTCAATATATGATTCCATTTCTTGTAGTCCATGTTGCAACTTAAGAGACCTCCAAGTGTTTTCGCAGCTAAAGGCAGACCATTGCACTTACGTGCAATTTTTTTACCAATTTCTTCCAAGTCTGGATGTGCACTTGCGTTTTCATTTCTAAACGCATGTTTTGCAAGTAACAACCAACAATCATCATGCGACAATTGTTTTAAAGAGTGAATAGGAACAGTGTGCACGATGGATGCAACACTTTCGTTCCTTGTTGTCACAATGACCTTACTTCCCCTCGCCCCATAAGTGAAAGGAGCTTGTAGAACACTCCAATCATTATAATCGTCATTCCAAAGGTCATCCAACACAAGTAGAAACCTTTTCCCCGTTAGTTGTTCCCTAAGAGCAACTTGAAGCAAGCTCATATCTGACGTATCGCACGGTTTTGAAGCAATTGACTGAACAAGGATTTTAGTGACCCTAACAGCATCAAAGTCTTCGGAGACACACGCCCAAGCTCGAACATCGAAATGCTCTTTCACCCTGTCATTATTGTAAAGGAGTTGAGCAAGGGTTGTCTTACCAACTCCTCCCATTCCCCGTATGGGGATTACAGATGGATTGCCGCCCCTTCCATCATCAGATAGCAGCAGTGTTTTCAACTTCGCTTCATCTTCATCCCTACCATAAGTACAGAATTCATGCTCAACGAAGGAAGTTGTGGGAGTTCTTTGTGAAAGCTTGCCCCTGACACCTTCTCTGAGACCGAGCACACGTTTATGTTGTGCAAGGTTTTCTAGTTCTTCAAGTAACTCTTGAATCCTACCATTCATGCCCTGATAAAAAGGATTAGGAGTAGAGAGGAAGTTCCACACCTGGGTTTTCTTCGTTTGATATTCAGCTTCCACCTTGCTTCGCAAAACTTCAGTATCGATCTCATCCAGCAGGTCCTCGGCTTCGAAGACAGCATGTTTGAGCTCGTCAAGCCACTTTTCCACACGGGGATTCTCCATCTGCTTCTCCTCTGCATCGTCAAGCACTGCATCAAGGGCCAGAAACGTCCGCTTCAGTTTCTTCAGGAGTGAGTAGTCAAGTTTTTTTCCCCGGAAGAAGTCCATCAACTCGCCAGAACCAATCTTGTTGCACAGCGTCTGAATTGAAGCAGAGAGAAAAGCCTCTCCAATCAAAGCCATTTTGTTTTCTTTCTTTCAGGAAACTAGTAGTCTGAGAGAAGCGTTTTGTAATGGAAACTGAAGCTTAAACTCTCATGACATTCACATTTGTGAGTAGGACGACCAGATACTGTATTGATCAATAATTCAGCGGACCACACACGTTAAGCATAAAGAGAGAATTTGTGGTCGTGCCTTGTTTGCGAGTGGAAAAGTGTAGGCGGTGGGATGGGGTAAGTGAGTGGAAAAGTACACAATGGTAACGTCGGTGCTACGGACGAATTGTCATGTGTTCACACAGTATATTGTACATCTCCGGATAAGACTAGATATCTGCATGAATGGAAGCATCATCAAATAATAAGGTTACAAATTAAAAAGTTAAAAAATTTATTAAATAAAATACTTATATTAATTTATTGATTTCTCATATGATATATTATAATATCTTTTGACATGTTTTATAGTTTGAAAACATTGCATGACAGCTTACCAAATACCATCAAATCTTTATATATAAAAAAAAAATTATGATATCATTCACTAATTGATCTCTCATCTGATTTCTCAATCAATTCTTCAAAATTTCACAACCTTTCAACGTTGATAGTAATAATTAAAAGTTAATATTAATATCACAAACAAATAAACTAGTAATACATATAACATATTGCTAATGTCACAAGATTTTAAAAAAAAAAAAAAACAAAAAACCAAAAAATGAGCTGGCCAATAATTCAATGGAGTACACACGTTAAAGCGTAAAGAGAGAATTGGTGGTTGTGCCTTGTTTTGTGGGTGGAAAAAGTCGGATTTGGATCATCTGCTGAGCTAATGGAAAAGATCATCCTCATCAATCATCGTAGACCGTTAGATTTTTATCCAACGGCTACAATCATTATAATTTTAAAAGGACCTCTTTGTTTGCCTAGGTTGATAATGATGGGCTATGATAAAAGCTATTTTAGGTGGATTGTCTGTCCTTCTATTTCCGTACTCTCTTCATGTTCTTTTGTTTGTGTGGTCATGATTAAGTCATATCAATATTTTATATTCCTATTACTTTTTATTTTATTTTTTTATAAAAAATTAATATAAAATGTTGACGTGGCTTAACCGTGACCACACATCACAGAATGACATAGAAAGAGTATAGAAATAGGAGGGCAGACAATCCACATCCATTTTCTTTTCTTTTTTGGTAAAACTTATTGGTGCCTCGGTGGTGCATTATAATATTGTTTGTCTTAATATAATCCGGTAATTATTGCACAATGAATTTGCATTAGACCAACTCCAATGGTGGGCTAAAAGCCAAATTACCCCTCAAAATTTTTCCCCAAACCCACTCCAACCCAAGGGGAAAATTTGGGCTAAATGCTAAACCAAGGCCAAATTCCCCCCAAAATTTAGCCCGGAAATTGGAGTGAACTTCACCCAATGTTTATCGGAATTTATATTTTTTTAGATTAAAATGTTCATAAAATTAATTTACAATAGTCTACATATTTATTTTTTTTTAAATTAATTTAACAAAAAAATAGCCTAAGTTCATTCTTTAATGATCCCGGGCTAAAATTTTAGGCTAGAACGGTTGGAGTAGAAAAACTGTTTCTGGGCTAAAAGCTAAATTTTTCGGGCTAAAACATTTGGCTTTTAGCCCAACCATTGGAGATGGTCTTACGAGTTCTTATTTTTACCATTTTATCTTCTAAGCTAGGTATTATATGACCAATTCTTCGCTATTTAAGAATGATTAAGAACTTACTCAAAATTTCTTATGTTCGAATTATAGAGTTTTTTGCTTATAATCAGAACCGTTGATATTATGAATCGTCTATGAAGATTTCTCTGCAAAAATAAAATAAAATAAAATAATTAATTAAAATTAAGATCGTTTAGTTATTCTATTGTAACAAATACATAGATGGGTCATAATGCTTTTAGTAATGGAAACTTTGACGAAAAGCTCCTGGTACTGTTCATTTTAACGAAAAACCACATTTTTATACTAAAAAGTCAATTCTGGTATTATTCAATTTACCCTTATTTTATCTTTATTGTTAAAACTCAAATTTTCAAGCTTTTTTCATTAGTTTTCCTATTAGTAAGGGAATTCCATTCATCTGTTTTTACACAGTTCGATGATTGAAAGACCTTAGTTTTAATTGATTTTTGCAGAGATGATCTTTTTAAAGTGATTTATAATATAAACGGCTTTGATCATAAATATGAAGTTTTATGAATCAGCAACGAACATTTTTTAGTAAGAACTCCTACTCATCCTTTAAATAACCAAGTATTATTCTGTATCTTCCATCATCCGCTAGGTATTCTCCAAATTCTTATTTCACAAACCAAACATTTTCTTTCTTTTTTACTTCCTTAAATGTTAGATGGTTAGGTCTTTCACAGTGTGACGGAAAATTAAGTTTGGTTTAAAGTGAATTGAAAATTTTGAGTTCTATAAACGTAATTTTAATTATTGAGTTCACAAATAGTCCTTGTGATATTGGAGTCATAACTTTGCTCCATTACGTTATGAATCGATTAATGTCGTCTGCCACGTTATTGCTCGGTCCTCCAATTTTAATTATTGAGTTCAACTGATTTCATGAGTTTAATTCCAGTACAATAAATGAGAATAGATTAACAAATAATAGAGTAGATATAAGTTCGCTATATGAATTTGAACAACCTTGTGTCTAATATATTGGCTATTCTAACGACTTTTTTGAAAACTAGTTAATTTATCTGTAAAAAAATTTGGTCATTTATTGCATTATTGTTATTGGTACTTTAAAATTTTATTTTCGATTCTAAATTTTCTATTATTAGAATAAAAAATATACTGATGAGGAGGCATAATGAGATTTTTAAAGTGTTAATAATAGTAAATAAACCACGAGTAGAACTATTGCAATAGAATAAGCAATACATCAAATTCAATTACACGAGGTGAAGATCTCACGTATTTCATATTTGTGTAGTGTAGTGGTTCATCGGTTGGTGAAGTTTGCTTTATCTATTTGTTCTTATGTAGTTTGGATGGAGGATCCCCCTACAATTGATGATGTCCTTCTCCAAGATTTGGATTGTAATCTTGATTGATTTTCAGTAAATTATCGTCTCAATTAAAAAATATATTAAACTTAGAGCTCGTTTAGAACGTGTTTTTAATCACGGGAAACGCTTTAAAAAAAAGAAGATATTTTTGAAATCAATTTTGGTTAAAATGCAAGTTAATCATGGAAAAAAAAAAATACTTAAAGTGCTTTTGAAATTAAAAAATATTTTACCTAAAAGTGTTTTCAATTACTTAAAAACACTTCTCAAGCGAGCTTTCAATGTGCCTAATTCTTATATGTAAAATTCAAACTCACATAAATCATTTAAGGTTTTGAAATGGAACAATGATTATTTAGTTAAGCTATAATGACGATTGGCCGCATGATTTATTTGAAAAAAAAACTAATGAAAATGACTTGAAAACTTTGAGTTTTAACAAAACTGACAAAATAAAGGGTAAAGTGAATAGTACAATTATTGATTTTTTAGTGTAAAAATGTGATTTTTCGTTAAGGTGAACAGTACCGGGAGTTTTTCGTTAAAGTTCCCTTATTCAAATGGTTTTCTCACTTTTAGGTCATGCAAAATCTCTATTATGCTTGATAGCATGAATAATCCCATACAAAGCGTATGGGAACTTATTTTATTTTATTTATTTTTTATATAAAAATCAGCTAGTGACTTCGTTACAATAGTCCATCATTTTGGAGAACAAAAACACTTATAAAGGCATTTCAGCCGTCATAATTTCTTATATAATTTAAAAGGTTGTTTTGTTTTGTTTTGGGAAAGGTAGTTTCCTAGTAGTTGGTGTGGAAATTCTGGGTCGGGTAACTTTTGTTTTATTCTTTTTGTATGTGTTTTGCATAGATTCTTTCCAGGAGATTCCAAATATGAAATCTTTGAAGATGTCAAACTTTTGTGTGTATTACTTTGTGGAGAATTTGGTACTTCTGTGAGTGACAAATTTTTATTAGCTAATGCTTGGAATGATAAATTTACAAACAAAATTTCAAAGACTAAATGTTATGAAAGTTGATGATTGGATCATTACTTAAGCGTTGATAAACATGCTCATTTCTATTTGTTACACATCATTTGGTTTACAAATTTTGTCTATAAATTTAATCTCTTTAGCATTATCCTTATTACTGCTGCTCCTATAGAAATTGCATGTTTTCGTATGTACTTCTTTTTCTGGCTCGCATAGGTTCAGCAATCTAAGGTTGCTGAGACAATCATCACTCGATTCGTGTTGATTTCTTTGAATTTGCAGTGGCGAGGACCTAACTAATGGCTCTTTACGCATAAGATGGATTGTTTAGCACTCATAGCCTCGCCATATGTATTATGTCATATGTGAGTGTATGCATGCATTTGCATTTTTCTCTCCTTTAGAACTATTAAACAGTTTATGATGTCAAGTGTCTCTGTAAACTAAAGCAAAGAACTCGGTTCGTAATCATACACTCAATCCATTGTGTCTTCTAACCACTCGAGCTCAAAATTAATAGTTAATTTACGTGCCTTTGGATGTTAATTTATTTTTTGAGTCTATACTAGAAGTTGCGTTCGTATATGATTTTTAATTTAATTAGATTTGTGTTTGCTCACCACTTTTAAGTTGTGAAGAGATTAGGATGTCCGGAATACAGAGAAGAATATCATATGTTATTATACAATTAAAAACAATTTTTTTAAGTGTTTCTTCAATTATGTAATGACATATGATGTTATTCCGATTAAATAAATAAAATAGATAGAAATAATTAACATTAATTAATCCATATTTCTTCTGTAAAATGCTCTGCTACTCTGCCTAGTATTATGGTCAGCTCTGAGTCCCTCGTTTTGGTCTCTGACGTAGTGCGCATTATGCGCATACCTCACTCTGCGGTTTGTAATATTGCCATTGATTTTCCAATTCAACCTACCAACGAAGCAACTTCCTACTTACTACCTTCCAATGTGTATGTGATAAAATAGAAGAAGTTGACACAAAATTTTCTGTCATTCATTGCAACTCCATTTGGTTAAACAATTTGTGTTTTTGTTATTGACGCGTTACTTTTTTGTCTACAATACATTCATGAATCTCGTGATCTAGATGGGCCAAATCACTATCACATCACATTGTTATTAGTTAGGAACAGTTTAGCTACAAACATTCCCTTTTTTTTTTCCGGTTACATGATAAAATGATTATCTTGTACACATCACTTTTCTTTCTCTTTTTTTTTTTTTTTTTTTGAGAAAAATAAAGACAAGTACATCACGCAAAGCGTACGATGAAATGCAATTCCTTTTACATAAAAACTTATTAATTAGCTCCACAAATCTGCAGGAAATCATATTAACCACTAGCATGCCATCAAGTGTACATGTTTGGATTTTTATTTTTATACAACAATAATATTTACATTATAAATCGACATAAAAAAAACCCATAAAACACCATAAAAGAATATGAAGCACAAAAAATGCATAAAAGAAATGCTTTTCTCTCTACCTACGAAGCAGTTTCCTATATACTAGCTACTTTTCATTGTGACCGGAACACAGTTAGTATATCACACATTTTTATATACGTGGTAGCAAATTTTATTTTTTAAGTTATTAAATTTTCAACACACATATCTCACTATTTATATAATGACATGTGATGTATCACCTCATGTACCGATCACACTGAAAAATCTCTTATAAATGTGGTCGAAATTGAAAGATAAGGACCTTCTTGGGAACTTCATTTCAAAAGTGGATATTAATTTAAGGGTAATGTTAGGAAAGTTAAATTTGTAAAGTAAATTACATAAAAGTTAATGATTATATTATTACATAAGTATTGATTAACTTTCTTACTTTTTATTGATGAGACATTAATTACTTTACAAATTTAATCTCTTCACATAACTTTTCATTTAAGGGAGCATTTTTGCTCACCATCATTTAGTGTGGTGTATGCCCACCATCTAATTTATCATCGTTAGAGGAGTTTAAATTTTGATATTCGTGTAATGGATAAATACAAATCTCAAAATTCAAACTCATCTAAAGATGATAGATACGATGATGAACATATACCACATTAAATGATAATGAGTAAAAATGCACTCTTAATTTAAAGGAGATGAAGCTTCATTGTAAGCCACTACTTATTACTTTTGATGTAATAACCACAAACGACTGAAAAATATAAAATTGTTTGTTAGCACGCGATCTTTAATTTAACGAAGAATTTGTCTTATTCATTTGTTTTGTTTTACTTTTTGGAACTTTTTGTTTCTCTTATCAGCGACCGACTCATTATGGTTTGTCTGTATTTTTATAAGTTGGACAAATATTACATTGTATTCGTTTTTAAAAATGAAACATCTCATATATAAGTTGAACAAGTTTATTTTCCAACGCATTTGAAAATTTGTTTACTTTCAGGTGTAAAAAACTCGGGCAGCCCACCGATGACACTTGCACAATGCCGTACTGCAATAAGCAACATATCAACATTTATGAATAGACATCAAAACGTATTAACTCAAAAACAAAGCTAATACCAAAATGTCTTTTGAAATTACAATAATAGACATCAAAACGTATTAACTTAAAAGCCAAAAAAAAAAAAAAAAAAAAAATTCACACACGAAATTTTTTAGTTCTGAACACACTTACTATTATGTCCCTTGATTGATTATCTTTTGACTGTTTCAATCCAAAAATAAAAAACAAACAGGGAGCGTGCGGGAAGATTAAGGATGTGCAAAAATCACTTCCCCAGACTTATGATCCAACTATTCAGAAGTTGGCCAACTTCTGAAGATGGCTTCGTCCTCCGAATCGGCAGTGCCACGCAGAGAGAAATCCGAAGTACGAAACGACTTCCATATAAGAGTTTTATGCAGAAACTGGGGCAGCCGCATACTGGTAACTTGGATGTAAACCTACTTTGTCTTCTGATGGCTAAAAACTCTAATTAGTTTCAGGACATGAGCTCCATGTTTTCTTCAATGCTTCCGCAGGGTCAAGGAAACCTGCACGTTTTATTCATTGCTTTCAGGAGTCTGGGGGACCTGCAAGCTCTCTTCATTGTTCGCAACCAAGTTCTGGAGGGCCTCTGGCTCCTCGCCCGTTCTTGCCTGCAATTTCTCCACGGCACCTTCCTCTAGAACAGTTAATGAATCAGATGGTTGCCTTGCCTCTGTGATGGACGACCCTGCAGTATCAGATAATAATAATCTAGGGTAATTCAACCACAAATACAGTAACAATTTGTTACTCGCTCAAAATATATACATCAATTACATAAAGAGTAAACATGTTACCACTGCAAGGAAACCGTGCTCACATTTTTGTGTGTGGTCATCGTCACCACTGCTCTCTTCAACCCACTCCAAGATGCCGGTGACATCAAGGGAAGATGTTAAACATCATTCCGCTGTTTTCTCTCTGCATCAATGAAGCGGCATACGTTAGTCCCATCATGTTGTCCTGACTGATAAAATATTTGAATGCAATATACAATAAGTGTGATGGGTTTCGGAAATACACGTGACATATTGACAAAACCCTCGTTAATTATTCCCTCACTAACTAGGGGATAATTTAGCTAGGATCATATCCATGTGAATACCACAACCTGAGTACAAACGATCTGATTGATTTTGCATCCCAAAAAAACCACAAATCCTATGATTTCATCCAAAAACAGTCCATAATATTCATTTAAAGAACTTAATTATAAACAAAGGAGATCCATATGAATTTATAATGAAGCAAAATTTGACAAAATAATTCATCAATTTACACAAGAGTAAACATATTACCACTGCAGCACCTGAATGTTAAAAGTATCACAAGACGCCTTACTAGCTCCGCTGTCTTCCATTTTGCCAGTTGATTCTTCCAACTATTCAATATTCCGGCCTTCCAATCTATTGATGGTCTGGTCAACTCAACTAGTAAATAAAAGCCTGGCATTAATTATGAAACTGCAGAATGTGGCAGGACTTATATCTCTGGTTTTGTTCATCTTGTTATATATATAGAGGTAGAAAACACTCGATAGCTGACAAAACATTCCCTGGATGAAGTTCACTTAAAGTCCCATTTTTCCCAGTTTGTATGAAACTCCTACTGATTAGGGTTCGCACTGCTATATGCAATAATGTAAATGGTCACACAACTATGGTTCAGAGCTGTTACCAAGAAAATTTCTAACATACGACAGCCTGCTCCAACCATCCACCATCAAAATTAGGATAAGGCGTATCATCAATTTCTCTGCGGCATCTTCCACAAAAACAGTTAAATGAATCAGACAGTCGCCTCTGTAGTGGACGATCCTGAAGAATCCAAATAAAGGTATTTAATAGATTTTTTTATCAAAGTAGCATGTCATCATACATATAGAAATTCGAAAATGTACCTTTTTGTCCAACTACAACCTTAGATATTCAAGTGATTGCTCATAAAATCCACAATGGTAGACAAGAATGCTATAATCTCTTAATTCCTTCCGATAAGCTTCTAGGAGAATAAGATGTCCACAAGCTGTGACAAAGTAGCCTTAACAGATGCAAACTGAAAACCACTGAGAAAATACAAAGTATCCTTATATATGTGCACTACGAAGTACCTGTCCTTATTTATGTTTTATCTATCAATAAAGTTAGCAGCATGTGCTGCTCTCAACAACAAATTCCCCGGTTGATCATGCTGAAATGGCCAGAATAAGTTACTTTCAAAATGCGAGGACCTGTAAATAATCTTGAATGTAACATAGATCCATCAATTAAATAGCAGAGGAATACCTAAACTACAAGAATAAGCAATTAACAATATACCACATGATTCTCTTAAATGGAATATCTGGATGATGGATTTGAAAGTGCCAAGGGCTTAAGGCCAAATTAGTTAAAACTCACTACAAAAGATTAGATAGAGGCATATGAAAGACTAGATGCAATGTATCGAGAGGGATTTGTAAATGACTGCACAAAAGGAGACATTTATAAATAGTTTGTTTATGTTGTAATGATCACCTAGTGCATTTCAAATATCTATATCTAATGTTTTGTAGTTGATTTCTAACTAGCTTATCCTAAATTCCTCCCTCATCCAAACACAGGGTGAGAGAACTAGGAGTTTTAGCATACACAACTCATTAACATAGGGTAATACAAATTTAGGAAGAAAAAAAAAAGATGTTGACATGATAACGTAAATCACCTCCACTAAAATGGCTTGCGAAATCATTATGTGTACATTATCAGATTCCTTGCTTTACTGTTTATGATAACCTCTGGGAAGACTATGAAGAATATCTCCACATCGAAATCCAAAAAGCCCCATAAGAGAAGCATTTTCAAAATTTCCAAGTATATGAGCAAAAGAATTGCAGGTGATCCTGAACAATGTGTCAAAACCTGTTTGCAACGTCTACATTAAACTCCTGAAAACAATGCCCGTATTGTAGTGTTCTCTCAGAACAACCTTGAAATAACAAAGAAGTAAGGCAGACTTTCATACCGAGCGGCGATATAGAGCTCATGGTTCAGAGTGATGCCTTGCATTGGTCCTTCGGAAACCCAGAAATAAAATTAGAAGAGGAATCTTGTGACTTATTTCTCTTTTCTTAATTTATTCATATTTGTCCAGCCAATCAAAGTGGTAACAAGTTAGAACCTTGATTCTAAGTTCCAAATGCAGAATATCAAAGTCCTTCATAAGAATTAGAAGCAAAGAGAA
The DNA here is from genome assembly GCF_963583255.1 of Pyrus communis. NCBI lineage: Eukaryota > Viridiplantae > Streptophyta > Magnoliopsida > Rosales > Rosaceae > Pyrus > Pyrus communis. Next base: position 24,776,432 of record NC_084812.1, read on the forward strand.
GAATCCACAGAGTTTTACCTTCACTGGTTTTCTCCAACTCCTGTTAATTCCACATCAAATTGGGAAAAATCGTGTTTAATCCTTTCTTCTCATCACTATTGAATATTGATTCAACCCGAGCTCAATCCTTTTGATACCTCATCTAGAAAAGATAGTCCTGAATCAAAGATGAAGAAATTATGATTTATAAAGTGATCTTAATTACTTGTGCAAGTTTGACAATCTGAAACTTTTCCTTATGTTATGATTCATGAATATAATCCACAATAATGATCCTGAAGCAAGAAAAGAAAAGGAGCGTAAGTTACAATCCAGTATTCAACAACTTACGGTGAAATCTGTAAGAGTGCAGCAGCTAGCCAAATTCACACATTGTGTTTGTACAAAAACATACCGGCACCTATGTAAAGATGACAGATGCACAGAAAGATGAGTAAGCATTCCACCGTATTCAAGCCGCAGCAGGAGGAAAAAAAAAAAACCATAATCAAGGAGTTAGCTCGTCCGGTGCAGGAGAATCATATTCGTGACTCAGCTAGCCAGAGCACCCAATAACTTACTTGGTATTGTACACTGTACACAGTAATTTATGCAAGCAAACACCTGTTGCTCTTGGATGATAGTGTCCTGAAATTTAAACAAGTATGTTTTTTAATGGTAGTATAGTTGAGTTAAACAGTTGAAAAGTTAAAACTGATTGATTAATTAAACACTACATATAGATGACAGCAAACAATTGAAGTGAAACTATTACATAATCTGAATCTTGTATGTTATTCTATGGAAAATGGTGCTATGTACGTACCTGACTTTGAGTTGAGATCTCAAATGATGACTTGGTTGCCTATCTCGATGCAAGGAATGTGAGCTATCTTGCTCCACTACTCTCCTGTCTTCTCCTGACACCTGTTCTACAGAAAAGAACAATTCTGGATGCTCAGACAAGAGAGCGATGCCGGCAAACCCTCTTTTGGCAGGAATTTGAGATTATCACAGCTTCTAATTTCAAGCTATTGGAGAGAAGTGAGGTGCTGAAAATCAAAGTGACATATTGACATATTGACAAAACCTCATTAATACATGCGTTAGTCCCATCATGGATTTCTGTAAATACACACTAGATATTGACAAAACCCTCGTTAATTATTTCCTCACATATCCTATGATTTCATCCAAAAACAGTTCAGAATATTCATCTAAAGAACTTAGTTATGAACAGAGGAGATCCACATGATTTTACAATTAAGTAAAATTTGACAAAATAAATCATGATTTACATAAGAGTAAACATGTTACCAGTACCCCTGCAGCACTTGAAAGTTAAAAGTATCAAAAGCAGATAATAGGCGCCTTACTAGCTCTGCTTTTGTCCATGTGCCGGTTGACTCTTCCAACCATCCAATATTCCGGCCTTCCAACCCATTGATGATGTGGTCGAATCAACTAGTATATAAAAGTATGGAATTAAATATGACAATGCAGAATGTGGCGGGACTTATATCTCTGGTTTTATTAATCTTGTTATAATTATATACAGGAAGAAAACACTGGATATCTGGCAAAACATTTCCAGGATGAAGTTCACTTAAAGTCCCATTTTTCCCAGTTTGCATGAAATTCCTACTAAGTAGGTTTGTTCTGCAATAAGCAATAATGTACATGATCACACAACTGAGGTTCAGAGTTGTTACCAAGAAAATTTCCAACATACGACGGCCTGCTCCAACCATCCTCCATCAAAATTAGGTTAAGGCGTATCATCAATTTCTCTGTGGCATCTTCCACCAAAACAGCTAATGAATCAGACAGTCGCCTCCGTAGTGGACGATCCTGAAGAATCCAAATAAGGGTACTTTATTAGATTTGATATCAAAGTCAGATGTCATCTTACATATAGAAATTAGAAAACTTACCCTTTTGTCCTGCTACAACTTTAGATATTCAAGTGATCGCTAATAAAGTCCACAATGGTAGAGAAGAATGATGTAATCTCTTAATTCCTTCGGATCAGCTTCTAGGAGAATAAGATGTTCACAAGCTGTGACAAAGTATTGTAGGGTTCTCACAGAACCCTACAATATCTACATTGAACTCCTGAAAACAATGGCCGTATTGTAGGGTTCTCAATAACAAACGAGTAAGGCAGACTTCCATACCAAGTGGAGATACAGAGTTCATATTGGTCCTTCAGAAACCCTGAAATAAAGTTAAAAAAGGAATCTTGTGACTTAATGCTCTTTTCTTAATTTATTCATATTTGTCCAGCCAATCAGAGTGGTAACTGGTAACCAGTTAGAACCTTGATTCTAAGTCCTTCATAAGAATTAGAAACAAAGACAAGTATTAAGAGAGTTTTACAGAATCTGAAGTGAAACTATTACAGAACCTTGATTAATTGAACAATTGAAGTGAAACTTTTACAGAATCTCAATCTTATATGTTATTGTATGAAAAATGGTGCTATGTACGAACCTGAATTTGACTTTAGATCTCAAATGATGACTTGGCCGTCTAACCGGATGCAAGGAATGTGAGCTATCTTGCTCCACTCTTCTCCCGTCTTCTCCTGACACCTCTTCATCAGAGAAGGACATGTGCTGATCCTCAGATAAGATAGCGATGCCGGCAAACCCTCTTTTGGCAGGAATTCGAGACTATCAAAGCTGGAAATTAAGAGGTTTTGAAGAGAAGTGAGGTGTTGAAGTCCCTTTCCCTCCAGAGATTTCAGACTTTTCATTCCATAGATTTTGAGAGTGTGAAGAGTGGTAGGGAGCAGCTGTTCCTTGAGCACCGTCTCCAACACATCCTCGCTTCCCTCGATCTCAAATGTTCGAAGGGAGACAAGTCGTTGCAAACCCCAGTACTCCACTGAAGGCCTCAGTTTCCTACAATCAGCGATTCGAAATGATTGTAGGTTGGGAGGCAAACCTCCTTCTGCAAATGACTCTACATTTGGAAGACCAGATATCCACAAGTATCGAAGGGCGGTGAGTGTGTGTATTCGATCGGGCAATAACTTCAAATTCTCGCATCCATTGACTGCAAAAAAAGACAGGTTGGGAGTGGGCAACCCCCCGTGGGGAAATGAGACCAGATTTGGACAATGATAGATATCGAGAGAATCGAGATGAGTGAGATTTTCAACATCAGCTCCTTCTCCAATGGAAAGGGATTCTAGATTTTTACTAAAGATTAGAAGAGATGAAAGTTTGGGGAAAACGCCCAGCGGGAAGGACCTCAGTGAATCACAGCTAGTCCATAATTCGAAATGTTGAAGGGATGTCAATTTGGCCATCATCTCATGAGATAGGAATTCTAATCTCCTGCAACTTTCTATACGAAGATATGTCAACGAAGTGGGTAGACCATTTCTAGGGAACGACAGGAGGGACCCGCAATTATGGAGAGTCAATTTTTGAAGACGACTGCTCAAGTGCGGCTGCAAGCAATCTGTGCGACTAAAAATTTGAATATCAAGCATGGAAAGCGAGGACAGCGTCTCCGTCTCTAGTAACGACGAGAGACCAGGGCATCCATTTATTTTCAGATCCTGAAGAGATTGTCGCAAGGATTCCGCGTTAACAATGAGAGACCAGGGTATCCACCTACTCCTAGTAGCCCCTTCATGCAGAACCCCGCAGTCGGACACTCGAAGTTTTTTCAAGCGAGGAAGATAATCCGGCAAGTTTCCCCTCAGCTTCGGACAACTCTCTAAAACCAGCTCCTCGAGACGAGGAAAGTCTGGACATTGACCTCTACCCGGACTTGGCAGCCATTCTACCCATTCTGGCATCCCGCTAAATTCCAGCTTCTCTAAGCAACGAAATGGCTGAATTAGAGAAAGTCCATTGACACCATAAAACTCAGCACCAATACTCGTAACAAATTTCATCTCCTCTATACAGAGCTCCTTAAGAGCGGGCAACTGCCCAACTGATGGCAACGCCCAACAAGTACTAAAACCTTGGAGGCGCATGACTTTTATGTTGGAGAAGGAAGAGTCTCCCAACCAATTCGGAAAGCTTGTTCCACCATAACATCTGATGGTCAGGTTCACCAAATTTACAGAAGGTTGTAATTTTTCAAGTACTTGTCTCTCTTTTATGGAATCATCTGCATCCTCTCTACCCCATGCCAACTCTATTTCATTGAGATCTTTCTTATCCTTCAAATTGGCCCGCAAGGCATCCACAACATGGACTACATTCTCTAGATTCATGATAGAAAGTTCCCCTCCAAGATTGGGCAACTCCCCCAATTCTCCAATGCCACCAGACCTAGTAGATGTCCCCAATACATAACCAGTGAGTGTTCTCAAACTTTTTAGTCTACCCATTTGCACCGGCATTTCTTTTATACCAGTACCTCTAATATCAAGATGGCGCAAATTAATCAGTTTCCTCATGTCTACAGGCAATTCAACAAGAGATTCACAACGAGACAACAATAGAGTTTGCAAATTGTAGAGACCACTCACGGTATCTGGTAACCTTTCAATATCAGTGTAAGAGAGGTCAATGTAGCGCAGATGTATGTGGCCCCCGATGCAATCAGGTAAGTGACTGACGTTGTCATATCCTGCCAAAGACAGTGCCCGTAAGCATTTTAGTGTTGGCAACAAATCATTCGGAACCTTACTACTTACATAACCCCAATTTGACTTCCTTAAAGAAATGGGTAAGAAGGTGCGCAAATATTTTACTCCATTTAATGGCTGAAATTTTTTAGCAGCATCAAATCCTCCTTTCGCATACGACAAATGTCGAACTTTTTTAGGAACTTCATATGATCCTTCCTCATCCATCCGAAAACAAAATTCTCTAGACACGAACATAGCCAAGTCATTAACGAGATCATGCATTGTGAATCCAGGCTCCTCAGTTCTTGATCTTTGAATTAGTGATCGTGATACTAATTCATTAAAATAGTTCTCTCCAACCTCCTCCGTTCTTGCCCCGCCGTCAGCTTGTGAAATTAAACCCACAGCCATCCAAAGTCTAACCAAAGTATGCTTCTCAAATTCATAGTCCTTTGGAAAAATTGAGCAATAAGCGAAACATTGTTTTAAATAAGGAGGGAGGTAATGGAAACTCAATCTTAGAGATGGAAGAATACTATTTGCTTGCGGTAGCTCCCAAAGATTGCTATTCAATATATGATTCCATTTCTTGTAGTCCATGTTGCAACTTAAGAGACCTCCAAGTGTTTTCGCAGCTAAAGGCAGACCATTGCACTTACGTGCAATTTTTTTACCAATTTCTTCCAAGTCTGGATGTGCACTTGCGTTTTCATTTCTAAACGCATGTTTTGCAAGTAATAACCAACAATCATCATGCGACAATTGTTTTAAAGAGTGAATAGGAACAGTGTGCACGATGGATGCAACACTTTCGTTCCTTGTTGTCACAATGACCTTACTTCCCCTCGCCCCATAAGTGAAAGGAGCTTGTAGAACACTCCAATCATTATAATCGTCATTCCAAAGGTCATCCAACACAAGAAGAAACCTTTTCCCCGTTAGTTGTTCCCTAAGAGCAACTTGAAGCAAGCTCATATCTGACGTATCGCAGGGTTTTGAAGAAATTGACTGAAGAAGGGTTTTAGTGACCCTAACAGCATCAAAGTCTTCGGAGACACACGCCCAAGCTCGAACATCGAAATGCTCTTTCACCCCGTCATTATTGTAAAGGAGTTGAGCAAGGGTTGTCTTACCAACTCCTCCCATTCCCCATATGGGGATTACAGATGTATTGCCGCCCCTTCCATCATCAGATAGCAGCAGTGTTTTCAACTTCGCTTCATCTTCATCCCTACCATAAGTAGAGAATTCATGCTCAACGAAGGAAGTTGTGGGAGTTCTTTGTGAAACCTTGCCCCTGACACCTTCTCTGAGACCGAGCACACGTTTCTGTTGTGCAAGGTTTTCTAGTTCTTCAAGTAACTCTTGAATCCTACCATTCATGCCCTGATAAAAAGGATTAAGAGTAGAGAGGAAGTTCCACACCTGGGTTCTCTTTGTTTGATATTCAGCTTCCACCTTGCTTCGCAAAACTTCAGTATCGATCTCATCCAGCAGGTCCTCGGCTTCGAAGACAGCATGTTTGAGCTCGTCAAGCCACTTTTCCACACGGGAATTCTCCATCTGCTTCTCCTCTGCATCGTCAAGCACTGCATCAAGGGCCAGAAACGTCCGCTTCAGTTTCTTCAGGAGTGAGTAGTCAAGTTTTTTTCCCCGAAAGAAGTCCATCAACTCGCCAGAACCAATCTTGTCGCACAGCGTCTGAATTGAAGCAGAGAGAAAAGCCTCTCCAATCAAAGCCATTTTGTTTTCTTTCTTTCAGGAAACTAGTAGTCTGAGAGAAGCGTTTTGTAATGGAAACAGAAGCTTAAACTCTCATGAAATTCACATTTGTGAGTAGGACGACCAGATACTGTATTGATCAATAATTCAGCGGACCACACACGTTAAAGCATAAAGAGAGAATTTGTGGTCGTGCTTTGTTTGCGAGTGGAAAAGTGTAGGCTAAAAATGCGCCGGTGGGATGGGGTAGGTGAGTGGAAAAGTAACAATGGTAACGTCGGTGCTATGGAGGAATTGTCATGTGTTCACACGGTATATTGTACATCTCCGGATAAAAGTAGATATCTGCATGAATGGAAGCATCATCAAATAATAAGGTTACAAATTAAAAAGTTAAAAAATTTATTAAATAAAATACTTATATTAATTTATTTATTTTTCATATAATATATTACAATATCGTTCGACATGTTTTATATTTTGAAAACATTGCATGACAGCTTACCAAATACCATCAAATCTTTATATATAAAAAAATAATTATGATATTATTCAATCTTTTATCTGATTTCTCAATCAATTCTTCAAAATTTCACAACTTTTCAACGTTGATAGTAATAATTAAAAGTTAATATTAATATCACAAACAAATAAACTAATAATACATATAATATGTTGCTAATGTCACAAGATTTAAAAAAAACAAAACAAAAAAACAAAAAATGAGCTGGCCAATAATTCAGTGGAGTACGCACGTTAAAGCATAAAGAGAGAATTGGTGGTTGTGCCTTGTTTTGTGGGTGGAAAAAGTCTAGGCGAAAAATGTGTCGGTGGGATGAGTGCTGGTTGCTTTCTTTCTACTTTGCTAAAGCAACATCGGTACAATGGACGATTGTCATGTGTTCAGACAGTACACTATGCGTTCCACTAATATTTGTCTGTCCTGTGTCACTCCTTATAAGTTCCACTAATATTTGTTTGTTCTATCACTCTTTATAAGTTCCACTAATATTTGTCTGGTCTGTCACTCTTTGTAACTTACAAGAGAGTTCCCATCGTACTAGAGTGGTCGCACAATACTACTGAACTAAAAACTAAAATCGAAATGGTTACGAAACGGACCTAAGTTTCTCTCCTTATTGAGTAAATTTTAGTTAGGTGTATCATACACGTAGGTTTACACACTATGTAGATATATGATTCCACATAATTTTGTTAATACTCAAATCACAAATGAAGCAACAATTTGTTATATACATGAATTTACATAAGAGTATCACAAGCAGATAATAGACCCCCTACTACCTCCGCTGTCGTACATTTTGCCGGTTCATTCTTCCAATATTCCGGCGTTCAAATTTACTGATGATCGGTCAACACAATTACTACATAAAAAACTGGCACCATATAGGAAAATGCAGAATGTGGCAGGACTCATATCTCCGGTTTTGTTCATCTTGTTATATACGGATAGAAAACACCGCATATCTGGCAAAACTTTTCCAGGATGCCGCTTTGCCGGTTTACATGAACCTCCTATTGATTTGGGTTTGTACTGCTATCTGCAATAATATATGCGAAGACTACCATGGTTCAGAGTTGTTACCAAGAAAGTTTCTAATATACGACGGCCTGCTCCAACCATCCTCCATCAGAATTAGGTTAAGGCGTATCATCAATTTCTCTGCGGCATCTTCCTCCAAAACGGTTAACGAATCAGACGGTCGCCTCCGTAGTGGACGACCCTGAAAAATCCATATGAAGGTACCTTAAAAGATTTGCCATCAAAGTTGTATGTCGTCATACATATAGAAGTTAGAAAACGTACCTTTTTGTCCTGATATAACTTTAGATATTCAAGTGATTCCTCGTAAAATCCACAATGGTAGAGAAGAATGCTGTAATCTCTTAATTCCTTCGGATCAGCTTCTAGGAGAATAAGACGTTCACAAGCTGTAACAATAGATACAACGTTCAGATAACAATATGTGGACAGAATATGTGGCAGCGGGCACAATATGTCCAACGGTGATGATAAAATTTCAAATTTCAAATTGCAGTACAAGAATTTAACTTGAAAAGTCAAATCCTACTATTAACTAAAAATCACCACGGGACCTCAAACAGGTTAGAGATGCTTCTACAACTTTATTTAAAGATGGTTATGTATAACATGTTATTTTACTTGAAATGACTTATTGGTAAGGAGTCGGACCCTGTCCTCCAGAAAATGCAACTACAATTGTCCCAAGACATTCCCAGTGACATCTCAATCTATGTTACCGCTTCAACAGCTTCAAGAAGCATAATCTATTGACATTACCTTCTTGACACTGGGATTAAATACGATTCAATAAATGCGTACCAGATAGGGCACGCCTCATATCCCCAAAATGTACACTAGTCCAAACACCACGATCTAGTCTATGTTGAGCAGCCTTCGCAGATGCAAGCTGAAAGCCACTGCAAAAATAGAAAGGATCCTCACATATATGCACTTAACTTATATTAGTCTTCAGTTGAAACTACATTCATTTTGGACAAAGTACCTGTCTTCGTTTATGTTTGATCTATCGATAAAGTTAGCAGCACGTGCTGCCCTCAAGAACAAATTCCCTGGTTGATCATGCTGAAACGGCCAGAATGCATCCTTCAAATTTCTTAAAATCTGTACATACAGTAAACTATGAGAACAGATATAGCTAAGATTAAAGGCTTGGACACATGTCTATAGACCTTATCAAATGTTACCCAAATATGTATCTACATACAAATCAATGCCTTAAAAGGCAAAGGCGTGAGTGAAACGTTCCATGGATAACCCCGCCTTCGCCTCACGAGACCTATATATATATATATATATATATATATATATATATATATATATAATACTTTGTAAAACAAATATTCATTGTCGTTCAAAAATGCACAAGTCGCAAACAAGTTTAACTCGCATCAAAAACAAGTTTAACCAAGCAATCAAATGTACACAAAGATGCACACACATAATCGATAATCAATAGTTCTACTCACCAAAATCTATGCTTACAACTGCTCAATCGAAATCTAATGGTTGAAATCTACATCCTAGCAGAGAGAACGTTTCTCTTCTTTAAAAAAAAATTAACAGTCGTTGGATGAAGGTTGGTGAACAGAAACTATTGTACTCATTGGTGAATTGTATATCATGATTCAGAGGACCTGTAGATATGATACCAAGTCAGGTCCATATCCATAATATTCAGACTAAATATATGGTACCAACTTAAGGCAGGTTGGTAGTATTCTGACTAATTATACAAGTTACTTTCAAAGTAGGAGGACCTGTGGGTAATCTAGAGCACATGGAACCAATTTGAATAACACAGATTGCATTGCCATAACCAAAGATGAATGACAAAGGAACTAATCAATTAACAAAAAACCACAGGCAATATGATCATATTGCTCATTTAAAATATCTAGATCGAATGTTTTGTGGTTGAATTCTAACTAATTTATCCAAAACCTCTTGGCATTTTCAAATCCCTCATCCAAACACAGGGTGAGAGAACTAGGAGTTTTAGCGTACACAACTCGCTGACATAGGACAAAACAAATTAAGGCAAAACAAACAAATTTCAACATGAAAACATAAGTCACCTCCACTAAAAGGGCTTGCGAAGTCATTATGTGCACATTATCAGATTCCTTGCTTTTCTGTTTATGATAACCTCGGGGAAGACTATGAAGATCATGAGGAAAGAATATCTCCACATCGAAATCCAAAAAACCCCATAGGCGAAGCGTTTTCAAAATTTCTGAGTATATGAGTGAAAGCATTGCAGGTGATCCTGAACGATGTGTCAAAACCTGTTTGCAACATCAACATTAAACTCCTGAAAACAATCCCCATATTCTACTGTTCTCGCAACCTTGAAATAACAAATAAGTAAGGCAGACTTCCATACTGAGTGGAGATATAGAGCCCGTGATTCAGAGTGATACCTTGCAATCGTCCTTCGAAAACCCTGAAAAAAAGAGCAGATAAAAAATAGTCAGCGAAAGCAAGAATTTTGCAGCGAGGGGAAGAGCCAAGAAGATACACAGATCCTGATTTATTTAAAACAAATGATAGCTTTTCTGCTACAAAGTAATTGTTTCCCGATATGAAGTTTATCTTAGTTTCTCCCTGCCAGATTCCTTCAGCATTATAAGTTCGGCAGTTTCCCTACCAAGCTAAAATTTAGTTAAAAATAAAATGAATCACTTAAGAGTTTTTAAGTTCAACTTTGAATCAACTACAAAGGAATAATAATTCAAGTTATTGCAAACAAAAACTCTATCAATCAACATACCTTATTTACGTACAAATAGTTTTCCAAACTCTCCAACAATTTCTCAGGCGAGGATCTAAATGAAGAGTTGTGGTGAGAACAATAGTCCATGGAAAGATCACCAAACCTACTAATAAAAGCATCCACCGGAAGCGGAACTGAAGAATGTGACACAAGGGAGTCATCTTCTGCTGCAATGTAAAGAGCTGTTTTCCCCAAATCAACACATCTATTGATGGTAATGCTGGTTTCCCTCTCTATATTAGACAGATGGCGAATTTGTGAGCAGAACCCCTCCCTGGCCTCCTGGTTGTTTCTCAATTATATATCAATCAAAATCCAAACTAAGTAAACCCCATTGCATAATCAAGCATACATAGTCTTTATCAAACAAATACAAAAAGACATTGCATCATAACAAAGTATAAAATTACTCCCAAAAGAAGTGTACATTTGACCTATGCACGAGAACAGTTAATCCAGCAAATGAACATTATTATCCAATTGACAGTTGCAATAGACTTGACCTAAACTGGGTGGTAGGAAAAATGTATTGTGCAATGCAATTTACAAGGTGTCTAATATGATACAAAACAGTTTTGCATTAAAGTGAGAAAACCAGAAAAGTGAGGAAAACAACTTATCTAAATTTTTGAGGTAGGTCACAATAAAATAGTATATCATTTTAAGAAACAGTTTATACCTCGCACCTCAACATGACATATTACTTTTAGAAGGCTTGGTACTCTCAATCTTTCTTGACTCCTAGAAAATCAATAGAACCTAAAATGGATGAAACACTACCATACATAACTGAGAGAAGCTCATCTGAAACTAGAGCTAGAAAAGCCTTATTTCATTTTGTTTAGCTCGCTGTTTTTCTTGTTCTTTCTCCCTATTAAAATAATATAAAGGGAAAACTTGTTTATATTACTTCATCAATATGCTTCAATTGTACCTACCGAAAAAAAAAAAAACCAAAAAACAAAAAATCTAAAGCAATGTGAAGTTCCTTGTGTTTATTTTTCTTTCCGCTTATGGCTCCAATCGATCAAGTAATAGCCGTAAAAACAAAAACACAGAAACAGATACAAATTGTTTCAAAACCTTGCTAGACAAATTAAAGACGACGTTCTCGTTAAAAACTAAACTCCAATAAGAATGGCATGGTTAACATTCTTTGTTAAGAAATAACGGAAATAACGAAAACGACGATAACATGTTTCTTGCATCATCATGGTTTGATCATTTCTTGAAATTATTCTCACTATGATACCTCAATTTCATTTCAATTTATTATGCAAATTACCCAATTTTTTTATATATTTTGTAAATTATAGCCAACTAAACGCATGAAACTGATATATGATAATCTTCCAGCTCAAGAAATGAAATGGGAACATATGCTGAACAATTACATTAAAAATTGGGGGAAAAAACTAGATTAAAGTGAAGCTAATGCATTCATTTCATCAATTTAAAAATAATAATTAAAAAGTTAAAATTAAAAGAAGAACAATTTATAATTTATCAGGAAGAAGTAGGTAAATTTCTTACTCTGGCGAGGGAGGTGAGGGTTCCGGAAGAATCGAGAGCATCGTGGAGCACGAAATTGAAGTCACTGCCAACGTCGGCTTGGGCGCGGCTCGAGAGGCGAAGAGGGCGAGGGCATGATCGGTATTTCGAGAGTTTTGAAGAGGAAGAAGAAGATGAAGAGGTTGTGGATGTTGTGAGAAGCGAGTTCCTGAGAATCCATGGGGAAGAAGAAGAGGAAGCACCCAACCAAGTCATCGTTTTCTTTTACCAGAAAAATTCTGAGATATCGAGTCAGTTGGTGTTTATTTCTATATCGGATTTTTTTATTTTTATTTTTTGGTTGGATAATTTCTATATCTGATTTATCGAGTTATTTTATGGGAATTATCTGTCTAATTTGGACCACTTCTCTTGTTTGGGGTTCTCTATTAATTAATTAATTAATTAATTATTTTGAGTTTTTTTTTTTTCTCAAGGGGAACTTTTCATTAGGATTAGTTTTTCCTCAATTTTATTTCGGGACCCATTTATGAAACTTCGGAATACTTTAAATCGTTTTAAAATGACACTAACATATCATTTTTTGTAATTTCTTCCTATCCGTATGAATGATTAATTTTTTTGTAAAACACTTTACTTTTGATTTTTTTTTTTTTTAATTATTCGCTACAGTTATACATCACTATTTAAAAAATCATTAAAACAAGAGATTATTTAGTCATCAAACTATATAAAAATTGATAGACGAATTCAGTAAAAATATTATGAACGGTCTATCTATTTGGTATAATTGATCGACTAAACGACGTTTTATTTAATTTTTGCAGAGATGAACTTTACATATCGATTTATAATATAAACGGTCTCGATCATAATAAAAAAGTTTTGTGAATTGGACACAAAATAAAATGAGGAGGAACTTCTCCTCAGTCTTAAGGAGCCAAGCCCCTTTATGAAAAAGATAGACCATTTGAACTTGAGACACAATATTTTTTTAGCTAAATTCTCCATCCCCTTAGTGTAAAAATGTCAATGTACTAAAAAAAAAAAAAAAAAACTTAATTGTCAAAATGGTTCATGTGTTATAGTCATTTGGGCAATTTAGTTCCCGTGTTTTCAATTTGGACAATTTAGTCCTCTTGTTTATCTCTCTTAGCTAATTAAGAACATTTCATCTAATCTTTGCTAAAAAATTTATAAAAAAATAATATCATAACCTATTATAAAAAATAAAATAAAAAATCAGTTAAAATGGAAAGAATATAAATAAAAAATTAAACAAACCCACCTTGCATCTGCCTTGTCCTTGACCTAAACCCCAACCCTAGCCACACACGCAGGCAACTCGACGAACAAGTCTCTAGATCCACCTCAACCCACCTGCCACCGCATGAGTTCCTTCATCATAGTCACAAGAAAATCAACCATAACCACATCACCTCCGATTGCGTAATTGAGAAGTAGACCACAGTTGCGAAAGTCATAGATTAACCTTTCTCTTTATTTAAATTTACTATAAAAACACAAATCAATGAGAAATATCACGAGGACTAATTGACCTAATGACTAAACACATACCATTTTAACAGTTAAGCTTTTTAGTTTAAAGAAATCTTTAATGTTTAAAAAGACTAAAAAAGAAAAAAAGAATACTTCTTATTTGTTAAGAGTTTTTGAAAAATATTGTTCCTTCTCAATCAAACACCAAAAAGTAAATCGAGTAAGGGTTACAAAGAGGGCAAGGGGTCTATGTTTTTGTTCCTTCTCAATCACCCCTGTTTGGTATCCAACTTTTTTTTTTTTTTTTTTGAACAGAACTGGGATTAATCAGGGCACAACGGCTAGCAAGAACAACGAAAGCCAACGAAGGCTAACAAAGAGACAGAATAAGCAATAGTAAGATGGGATTACACAAAGACGCAGCCACAAATGGCAAAAACGTCATCCCACAAAGCAAAAACTACTCAAACGGGGGACAAGGAAGCCCACCTTTGTTCAGAATTCTCACAAAAGAAGATAGGGGTCTTTCGACCCAAACTAAGTCATGCATCTCCAACTTTTGTGTTTTTGAAACCCATAAATACTAAGTTATTTTCTCCCGTTTTGAAAACTATAATTTTTTTTTTTTCAAACTGTATGCTAAACAACCCTCAATATTTTGTTGGATGGATTTAAACAAAATTTCAACCTAAAGATACAGTGAAACAACGAATTCCCGAGCAAAAATAATTACAGGGGAACAAGCCTAAATAGACACAGTCCCGTTACTCCGTTGAACCGACTTTATCTTCGTCTGCCTCAAAGGCCTTCCTCATTTTCTCTTCATCAGTCTCAAAAGCCTTCCTCAGCTTCTCCTCATCTGTCTCAAAAGCTCTCCTTGCCTGTTTCAGCTCTTCATTCATTGACAGCAATTCTCTACAGCGATTGAGTTTCGGAAAATCCTGGGGAGTTTACCACACTTACATCAGTGTTTATGTCAGATTCTTTTTACGCTATTAACACAAAATTGACAAAATTTTTAAAAGTGGACGAAATTAACATAAAATTGATGATCAACCAGTGACAACATAACTCTGTCAAGTAACGTAAACGTTAGTCATGTTCAGCCATCAATATTATAAAGAGGTCCTGTTAGTGTCATCCTATCCATTCAATGAGTGGTGTTTCTCTTATGCTAAAATGAGAAAATACAATGCCATGTTCATGCCTTTCTGTTTTGTTTTTTCCTCCTACCGTGTAAGTCAAAAGCACAACAAATTGCAAAGACCTACATAAAGTATCTCTGCCAAATGAAATAAAATTATTGACCAATCGATTACAAGTAACTCGATTTTTATGCTCGTAACATGAAATTTCAAATGGCATAAAACTATTCCCACACAATCAAAGTATGCAGTGGAAATATATATGGAATATACCTTGCGAATTAAGTACAGAAAGTCATCAACAGATAACCTTCCCCTCTTTGATCCAATCTCCTGGGCTTTATGCACCTGCAGAAGTGTTGCATATTTGGGTTAATACTTGGCATACTATCTCATTTGCATGATGAATAGTAACTACCCTTGAGAAAAGCTTACCAGATCAGTCACATATTCCACAACGATGTCTTCCATGAGTGCCACACTCTCTGGAAGAGGCTGAAAGTAACAGAATCGGATAAGTCAATTTTAGTTGCAACAGAAACCAAAGAATAAAAGAACCACAGGTTAAGCTCCAACCGAACCACAAGAAGTGGGGCATGCCAACATCCAAATACCCGTCATCTATTTAAATATCACATCACAGCCTGACAAATAACTCCAAGTCCCAAATTAGATAGTGCTACTTACATTAGGATCGTCTCCAAAACCATACATCATGTGCTGCACTGTAACATTCACAACACATTTCGTGTCAACATTTTGAATAAAACCCATAAACACACTAAGTTGGCACAGAGTAGTTTGCTAAACACAATGATTATAACTGTAAACGTACATTCTTTTTGAAAGACTCCGCGTTTTCGCTTATTTGAACTTTCAGATGGCTGGGAGCCACCCGCTTTTGATTTTGATGTCGTCCCTCCAGAAGGGTTGCTCATCTTCTATGCAAACCTGCCCTGTAAATCACTAACATCGCAGAACAGAGCTATTACTGAATCTAATTCTTCAATTTAATAATATGGAGAATGATAAAATTGATGAAGCGGGCAAAGAGGATAACAGCAACGAAGAACTATAGCGACCCAGATTTCAAACCAGATCAATTGAAAAAATTAGAATCTTCAAAATTCAAATAAGCGGGAAACCCTAGGCACTGCTTGGTTGGAACGAAGAAGGGGGCAAAATGAAATTCGAAAAGAAAATTTTACATGTTGAGATCTTCAAAACCCTAAAGTCGGATTGCGAGAGGAGCAGAGAGCAGAGAGACGTTGGATCAAAGAGAGAGAAAGGCGCCTATCAATTTATATCAAAATACCCGATTTCATATCAAGAGTTTCTACTTTCGAAGACCCCGCAAGGCCTCTAAACTAGCCTTTATACAGTCAATAGAAAATTCTAATGAACTAGGATAAAGGAAACCAAATCCTTATTGAATAATGAAACATAAAATTACTTTTGACAAAGTACAAAAATGGAAGATGGTATTGTGCACTGTGCAATGTTACCAGTCTGCTAGACACTTGAATTTGCAGAAAAACTTCCAGGAATAATTTGCACCAACCCGCCGCGACTCAAACCGAAAAGCAAGCTCAAAATCGTAAAGCAATTTTATGCAACATATAAGAATCTAATATCATTGACAGCATAAGTTGGAAGAGAAGTAAAAAATCGAAGATGGGTTGATGCAGGCAGTTAAAAGAGCACAAGAGAGAAAGGATACCCAAAACCCATGACAAATACCCAAAACCCATGACAAATCATACTCAAAATTAGTGTATTGAAACCCTAAATTCAAAACATTTTTCTAGTTTTCCGTATTTTCTCATCAAAAAAACAATTCGTATAAAATCAGAAAAGAGAAATTACCAGTAGTAGCGTGCTCCGTGGCTCTTATGCGGCGTTCCTCCGCCCGCAACGGCGCCGAGGTTGCTTTCGGCGGCGATGAGAGGCGGACACGGGATCAATAGTCGGGTTCTCAGAGGATCAGCTGTTCGCAATTCGCAGCAGAAATCGCCGGCGAAAGAGTTGAGAGAGAGGCTGAGAGAATAGAGAGACAGTGCGTGAGGAGAGTACCGAAAGAAGGGAGATGAATGAAGTTGGCTACGGTGTGGACAAGTCCACAGAATGTTGTATAAGCTCTTCTGAAAACCAATAGAAGGCTGACATGTGGTTTTTTCAGAAAGGTCAGATTTGCAAATAAAGAAACCGAAACCGTTAGGTTAGAGAACCGTACGGTTTTGTACTGAAATCGAAGAAATCGAAGAAATCGAACCGTTCGATACGTTTCGGTTCCGATTTTTCAGTTTTTCTTCACACCCTTGGGTATTTTTTTTTTTTTTCCTTTAATTCAAATGATAGAAATTTTGATTAAATTTGAATCGAAATGTTTACATAAGATACCAGAGTGTTGAACAATCACTCTGATTCAAACTTATTCCAACTATGAATGTCATCTTCCTTAAACACAAAAAATGTAACTAAATGTGCTGCCCTATTACAAACACGGGGAGTAAAACGAAATACCAAATAGGATACCTTCACTCATTACCTCCGGTTGCAAAGTACCATTAATCATCTCTATAAGATTCAGATTCGACCTGTACGTCCAAAAAACCTTTCTCCATAGAAGCTACAAGGGCCGCCCTAACTGCATTTGCTTCCGCTATCAAACTAGATGTGCAAGGGTAATTTCCAATCCCACCAGCTACACGGAAAATTCCGGCAAAGTACCAGCCATGGGAGTGGTCACAGGCCGCCGCAGCTCGTCAACCCTTGCGCACCCCTAGTCAATCATCTGTATTTTCTCTTAAGTTTAGCCACTTTTCCACATCTATTTTTTCTAACATCATTGCCTTTTTTTTTTTTTCTTTTTCCATGAAGTGTTTTCAACTTTTTAATATGATTTTTTCATTTTAAGGTCGTGTTTGGCATACCTTATAAGGTTTCGAAGGGGAATAAATAATACGAATACAGTGTTTGGTGAACTTATGCATTCGCACTGAGCTTGGCTCGTATTTGGCTCGTCTAAATATGTTGCTGAATAAGCTTATATTTAATTTAAGCAAATCATTTCCACGCGCCGAAATCAACGGACTGAAGTGATACATGACCAAGATACAAATCCTTCAAATGCTGCTTGCACAATCCAATTCTCCTCCTATTCAAGCTGGGATGAATACAACTGGAGAACCCCGTCTTCCACCCCGGAAACTTCTGCCTTTCCATGACATGAAGGGTATAAACACTCGGTGCTGGAGCCATACACCCGAACACAAAACAATTGCAAGGCCTTGACTCGCTCACCATTCTTGCAAGGGAGAGTAAACACAAGCCACTGTAAGAAATTCCATACATTAATGCCTCATCGTTTTCAAACGCCTGAGTATCTGATGTCTCATCAACCATCTCTTGTTCTATTTCTTGGGTAGACGGAATCCTGCTTAGTTCTGTGTCAAAACGTTTTTCTATCTCATTTTCATGCACACGATACTTCGCTGCAAGAGTTCGGATGCAAGATTTTCTAACTATATCCGAAATCAACAGCTTTACCTCATTAAAGTTTACACACTCAGCATACCATCTCAGCCAACGGCGAACAATACCTGAAAACCAGTCGATGATTTGGTCATTATCTTGTAAAACAAGCAAAGATGATCTACGGGGATAACCATCAGATGTGGTCAATCCATATCGTTGGAGACGCTTTTTAATGGCATTAACAGGAGCAATTATCTCAGTGATGACGACAGATTCAGTGGAAGAACCGGCATTGGGCAAAAGGGCAAGAATAGAAGAGGTCTCAGAAGAAACATACTTTTCCACCTGTCTCTGAAATTCGTAAAAGGAGTTTGTTAGCTCTTCGGGTAGAGCTGGTTCTGCTACATGCTTAGACAGGACAGTTTCCTCACTCTCTTCTGCTTTGGCATTGACGTCTTGCATCCATATCTTCAACAAGTGCTTGTACCAATGATCAGTTTCCATACCAGACTTACGGAAATGGGAAATTTGGCTCAGAACAGAACTACTGTCAGCTAAATGCTTGATCTCTGACTCCTTGACCTTCTTCAAACCATGACCTAACCATTTCTTCCCTATATGAACCATCCCAACATTCCAGGCCTCTTGCTTCTGTAGACCAAACAAAGCAACTTTTTCCTTCAACTTGTGGACTGCTTTTGTGGCAGGACTTTCTATCACATTTCTTCTAACCAAAGTGCCTAAAAAGCGAATCCCATGCGGTTTTTGACATGGCAATAATTCTGTTTGATCATCGACTTCCAAGTGCAAAGACTTCTGCAAGTAATTTAGGACCTCAGCTTTGAACTCAAGAGCAGCATCCTTAGAACCAGAAAACGAAAAAAATATCTCATCCATGAAGCGACAAGAATGGACCCTCGCGCTACAACTCTCCTCACCCGCACAACCAAGATCATTATTACCTTTCAGGTGTCTCCTAAACCAGCCACGCAGCTTAGACTGGGACTTTTGATCGTTTTGAGAATCTAGACTGAGAGCTTCATATTTCATCGACAATCTGTAAAATTCACGGTCAAATTCGTCGAGATATATATTCATTAATATAGGGGACAATACTCCCTCCTGTGGAAGACCATGACCTTTCGGGAAACCGCCAAACTCCAAGTTGAGCACATTGGCATGAAACATGCTTTTGATCATATCAAAGAGGCTGGGGTCTACTATCTTGCCCTCCATTGCTGTTAAGAGTTTGCCAAGTATACAAGCATCTAGCTTTTTATTTAAGAGCACTGTAAACCACCAATCAGGATTTGAAATCTCCTTGCTAATGTACTTCAGAGCTGTGGAATGTCCCCTCCCACTTCGATAACCATGTGAAATCTTAGAGAAGTCGGGCTTGTAAACAACTTCAATAACAACTCTGATGGCTTCTTGAATGACCTTCAGATTTAGATTAGGAAGTACTAAGACTTCATTCCCTACACCCCTTTTTGAGATGGAAAAGGTATTGGCATTAACATCAAAACTCCCATGACGCATCTCTTCAGCCATAGAATCAAAAGAGTTTTTCACATCGCTTAATGCTATATCAACATTTGAGTTGAGTCTAATACAATCATAAGCATCTCGAAGAGTTTCTGGATTGGCAATTACTTTTACCATTAGGTCTCGAAACTTCCCATTGATGTATTGTTCCTTCACTCTCTTCTTTATGCGCAATTCAAGACACCTCTTCAGTTCCATTCGGCCCTTGGGTCTTCTCTCATCGATATGAGAGGACTGCTCCACCAGACAGGCTAAGTTCTCTGCCAATTTCATTTTACGAATGCCACTATTGACACCATCAGCGGCAGCACTGGCAACAGCAGAATGATCTGCATATTCTTGTACTCTTTCCGCAGCTCTATCATAACCTGCTGCTGCGGCGGTAGTAACTTTTTCTGAGTTTGAACGAGTGCCCGATTCCACAACCACCTTTTGTACCTTATGGCAGAGGTGAGCAGTGAGAGAGGCAGCTTTTCTGGCAACAGCAAGCCCTTTTTCATAAGACATAGAAGAAAAATGTTGCTTGTGTTACTCGTACAGCTCGCGAGGCAGAGCCGTTTCAGAGATTTACGAGGCCCTCTGCAAAAACAAAACATAGGGCGGGCATTCAGTTACAGTGAGAAGGATGGGGCAATTGCGATATGTATGTTCAACATTTTGTCGAACATGTGGCGTGCATTGCGCTATAGGGAGAAGCACAATGTGCAGCAGTGCAGGTGCATACGCATATGAACCATTTCGTCAAACACTTGGCGTGCATCGAAGGACATTGATATTATCAAACCATAAGCATGAACTAACCTTGGGAAGTATCTTGGAGCACCTTCGAAGAGACTTCAACCAAGCAATAAGATTAGCAGCTGCTCCGGCAGGGAGAGAGAAAGAGAGAGAGGAGGAGGAGGAGGAGGATGAGACGGAGGATGATTGGTTGGGGTCGCCGGTGGTGGGAAGGGTGGGTGTATTTCACGGTTAATGAGTTTCGTGTTTCCCTAAGAATTGTACCATTAGTTACATCATGTGAAGAGGAAAGCTTGGCTCCCTCCTCGTTAAAAAATTTTGCCATCCGTTTTATAATTGTTCATATAAATCACTTTGTGATAATATATACATAGATAATTTGTAATGCTTTAACCATAGCCAATCATATTTTTTTTTAATATTTCAATAACTAAACGATCTTATTTTAAATTGATTTGTAAAATTGATCTTTATATAGTAATTAATAATACAATCGTTTTGATTATACGTCCGAAGTTTTATAAATCAGTAACAAAGCAGGAATTCCTCGTCATCTATTGAGGAGTCAAGTTAATTCCTTAATTGAAATAGTTCCTAAATGACTTTTTATTATATTATTATTATAAATGATATTCAACACTAACCTATATGAGAAAATAATATTTGAGCCTAAAATGGTACATGTTAAAAGATAAAAACTCTAACCGTTAAGACAATTCATCACTTACATTTGTTTTAAAAAATTAATTATTACTTTTCTTTTTCTTTTTAATCAATTTAATATTGTTTTTCTTTTTGAAATCACACCACACTCGTGCCGTGAAGTTATTTCCAAATCCACGTACTCCTCCCCAAACCTTTGAAGTCCCTCAAACCGGCCTTGCCCGAATTGGTTCGGTTTCTTTATCATCATTGTCAATATTAAGAACCGAACCGAATCGGTTCGGTTCGGGTCAAACTGGATAGTGCCCACCCGTAGTTGCTAACAATTGAGCATGTGCACAATTTAGGTTGGCTGGTATCGAACAGTAACACTATCAGGCCCTGTTTGGCAGATCGGATAAAGGATCAGATAGGATTAGTTATACGGACTCGGGTGTTTGGCGTTCACTCGTACTAAATAAGCGCCGGATTAATTTAACCAGTCAGATAGAATAACACGGTATACACCCGCTTAATAAAACCAACCAAAATGTCCGGATTATTTAGTCGGGGAAGAAGAATATGGGAGAGAAAGGGAGGGAGTTTGGGGGGTGTGGCGGAGAGAGCTGGGGAACAATTATTTGGGATTCTTCTGCAGTCGGGGAAGAAGAAGGGAGAGAGAGGGAGGGTGTTTGGGGGGTGCGGAGAGATCTGGGAACAAAAAAATGATTTCACTTTTTAAAATTTTTTTTTTTTTAAGTTTGATTCCTCATATCTAGTATAATACCAAACACAGTATAAATAATACGGTCACTAGTCCGATACTGCACCAAACGCCCGACTAATTTAGTCAGTACTATCCGGTGGCTATTTATCCTATCCGACAGAAATAGTCAATACAGTCCGAGCTGCCAAACAAGGCCACTCATACTGCATTTCCAGTATTTAGCAGAAAGCAACTGAATATTTTGAGGATTTCCGGTTTCCGGCTGCATAACCGTTATATAGTTTCCGGTAGGTACCATCGTAGCTATTGCGGAAAACCGGGACTGAAGCGGAACCTAAATCTTGTGAATATAAGATGTACGTCAATATATCTTATGATACAAACCATACAGACAGACCTCAAAACCTACATCATCTTAGTGTCTTTGGACTGGGACACCAGGAACGAAGAACGCGAATAGCCTAAGTAGCCGTCTAAAGACGAATTATGTCAACAAATAGATGAAATCTCAATGATCAAATGATTCAGCGTTCCCTACCCCTTCAATGTCTCGTTCAAAGAAAGTTTTTCTGTGGGAATCCAAGCGGTATCCCAACCATGGGGAATCCTTTTCATTGCTATCTTAATACCACCTAAAGATTAATATCCGAGACCTGTGAGAACAGCACCAATCTAAAATTACAATGTTGAACACCAAATAAAAAGTACAACGGTGAGCCACGCGCATGATTACGAGATAAAATATATCTACGAGAGTCGTTATATTTATACTTACAGGGAAATAGGAACCAAGATTGTCCATTTCCATGTCCACTCAAGACCGACCTTTCGAAAAACAAATATTTTGAGTAGGTTCTTTTTTAAACCACAAAAGCCGGGCAATCCATGTATGCGAGGATAAAAGACTTCATCCCTATGCAGAAAGCGATGCAAATCGTGTAATCAAACCTGTACTGAAGCAACAGTCCCAAGTTCCCCAAATCGAGCTCATGGAGTTCATTTGTGAGGTAGCAGCCACCTCCTGAACTGGAAGGTTCTTCTTGGCGGATGAGATTCTTCCCTGTATCTTCATAGCCAAAGAAATTTGATGAATATATTCTGTCGCCGTTTGTTTATTGCAATGTTTGAGAGTCAGTTTTGAGTATTTGTGTCCTTTTGTCACACATTTGATCCTCCAAAGGTTTTCAAAGTGAAATCACTTGTTTGCTTGGAAAGATACTTAAATTCTTTAGATTTAATTGTAAGTGCATGTCAATGTCGAAGGAGCTTCAATTGAGAGATTCCTCAAATAAGACTCACCCCACAAGCACATAAATGATCGCAACCACGTAGTATTTTGTATTTAAATGAACATTTTTTAATAGACGGCTGGGATTAATGACATAAATCCAGAAGATGCAAAAGTTATAAATAGCTGAAGTTACTTATCAGCCAAACAATTCAAGTTAAAGATGGCAAGGACAGATTAGTACGGTTGAGAGTGTGAGAGAGAGAGAGAGAGAGAGAGAGAGAGAGAGAGAGAGAGAATAAATAGCATAGAAGCAAAAGATGGGAAAAGATGGGAAAATATATCGACTTTATTAAACTTGAATCATGGTTTGTACATGAAAAACAATCAATAAGAACAACTTATATGCTCTCTGCCTATGAACAAGCCTTAAATCTTTTCTTACACTCCGAACTCTAAATCATCTTCTCAAATATATCTAGATGCTGTGAATTAGTTCATCTACTTCTTGAAACCACTATGCTAACTCCTCCGCAACCGTTTTGTTTGACTACCCTCTTGCCTGCATTTAGCAGGCACTATAGGACCCAACTCTGACCTATCCATGCCTTCTGTTGATCCCTCAGGTGCATTCAAGTACACAGCATCTTTATACATCCATTCCTCTCTCTCATGACTATAAAAATCATCAAAGCACTCTCTACATAACACGCACGAAGTCTGATCTTCTTCAGCAGGAACAGCCACTTCTTCATCACTATTCTTCTTTTCCACAGTGGTCTCAGTAGATATAAATTTAGGAGCTGCATTAGTACACAATGCCTCTGCAGCAATAAACCACAAGCTCATATTCACAAACCAATTACGAGAGAGCTTCAGCTTACGGTTTTTAGACATACGGTTCTTGGTTACATGCCAATCCATATGCTTACTATGCTCTTCTTGGCACTTAAACCTACGGCCACAGGTTGTGCATTGTCCTGGAAGATCACCGTATAGAGCAGTTATTACAGATTCATGACGCACCTTGAGAAGGTCGGCCTTAAACTCAACTCCTAAAGAAACCTTGGGCGGGGTTTGATTTGTCACTGAGATCAAACCTTGGGCCAAGAGAGAAGTAATCAAACCAGAATATGCACTGATGCTGGGCTGGTTGCTAGTGGCAACTGGATAAGGGTTCTGAACCAAAAATATGTCTTGTGGGGAAGGAGGGGGACCTGGTGGTAGAAGTGGCATGGCTTGTTTTACAATAAAAGGGCCTTGATTTCTCTGATTCTGCTGCATAGATAACATTGAGTGCACAGTGGGAGCGGGAGGGTGAGAATTATGCACGTTTACATGAGGCCTTGAATCCACAGATGGCACCAGCATGAGAGATTGAGAGTCCACACTAGAAGTAGAAGACGGCACTGATATATGAGTCACCACAAAGGGCATCTGGAAAGGCATAATCTGGCAGGCTTGCTGAGGAGGGTAGTCAGAACCCAAATTACGATTTGCCCCAGATTGCAATTGAGCAACCCTACTACCGTCTTTTCCATATGCGCCGTCATCGAAAGCCCTAGGTCTCTGATGTTCAAGTCCTCCATTACTGCGGTTATTATGACATGCAGGTGCAGCACAAGTGGCAGTGTCAAACCCTAACCCTAGCCCTGGCCTTTTTTGACTACCATCAAAATAGCGTTTCCTACGGCAATCATAATTGGGTCCCTCATCTTTCCGATCAATTGCTCCTCCATTAAGTTTACAATCAAACACAGATCCAGACGGAGACGGGGATGCCCTAACAGATAACATATCTGAAATCGAAACCGAAACCGAAATTGAAATCTCGCAGTTGTAGTTTACTCAGTAATCTGTTTTGGGTGACAGAAAGAGAAAGCACTAGGCAGCAATTTTACTTTCCAAAAATGTGAGCAATATATATTGTAACAATCAAATCCCAATTCTGATAGGAAACCTAATTCTACTAGGAATAACAGGAAATCCCAAATCAACTAGGAAAATCCAACCAAACCCTAAAAGCAATCGCAAAATTATATAATTGAAGTATAACAAACAAAAAACGAAATCCAAAAACTTAGAATAAAAGAATTCAAAATTTAGAACGTATCTTTGATCGCCGACGGTGGTGGTGGGTTTTGATGAAATCGCCGGCCGTCTCTCACGGTACGGAATGGGCAGCCACGGCGAAGGCAAGAGAAGCCAGAACCAGGGGCCGGAATCGAAGACGACGACGTCGTTTGTAGATAGCACAAGGAAAGGGAATCGACGGAGTGGAAGATTGCAAGCGTAAGAACGTGGAAGAAGACTGACGAGAGCAATTGATGTATAATGCGCGCTTTCCCTCTTTCACCCAAAAAACAATGTACGCGCTTTTTTCTACAACGGTAGCTTGAAAAAAAAAATTAATATAATATTTTATTTTTCAAATTTCAAGCTGTTTTGTTTATTGGCAGGTTAGATAATGACTCCCGGACCACAAAATTGCTAATGGGATTAAGCTGAATTGGCTTAGTATTCAGTAATTGCACAATAGACACTCGTTAAGACCCGAAATTCAACCTATTTCAATTTAATTGGTTATAAATTTAAACGAAATCAAGATTTAGAGGCAATTTTAAAGAGAAATTATCTTTAGGGATTGCAGATGCGGTGCTGCCCTAGTTAGATTCATTCTCTACTCATCTCCCACACTGGGGACAGATCTAGCATACAAAACCCGGGTGAGCTGAATTTTGAAGGTATACATGTAATTAGATGTTTTAGTTGGGCAGTCACTTAGTACAGGTCTAGTAGTATTTCTCTTCACAGTGAGAAGTTTTAGGTTCAATTCTCGTCAAATAAAAATTTGAACCACATTATTGTTAGCCCATTGTGAGGCTTAGCCCACTCCTCTCCCCATAGTACAGATAATATCGTATGTTCCTATTAAAAAAAATAAAATAAAGATGTTTTAGTTGGGTTGATGGGGCTATCACGCACACCCTATGCTCATCTCCCACACCGATCGACGTCTAATCCCGCTTAATACCGAGCTCACAGGTGGGACTAGATAACTCCACTTAGCAAGGCGCAGGGCCGGTGTTAGTCTGACCTAGTCTCATTTAAACTAGTCCCGGCCTTTACCAAACGTGGGTTATTGGTCTTAGCCAAGGTAGTCACACTTTACACAGTGTAACAAACGGATCCCAAGAGTTTGCATTATCTTGGTTTTGGTTGTTCCAGCATTAGACTTGGTATTATCATGTAGTTCAATTTCTTATCATTTTTCTGCAGTCTATCTAGGTTTAGTCACTATGGCCTTCAATCAATTGCAACGGAAGCACCCATGGACAACTGAAGCTCGGGTTTCACAGTCGTAAGCCGCCAAGGCGCGTTTTGATACCTAGCGAGAGTAAGATTTTCGACTTGAGAAATGGCGAGTCCTTTTCTGAGAGATGTCATCAGTAAATATGCTAGCCAAAGAACGAGTACTTTCGCAAACATCAAACAAAGGTTGTATAACGAACATGATCAGCATATTACAATCCAAGTTTTCCTTTATATTCTCCAACAAGTTAACATAGAGAAGGAAAACATCTTTATTTCATAACCATGTACGTAGATTGTCAAGCATTCGGTACTTTTAGTATTGAAGTTGAGATTTGTAGACGTCGAGGCCAGAGGTTGCTGGAGTTATTGGGCACAGCCTGATTGAGAATGAATACGGAACAGCAGGAATCAGATACTCGTCGTGGACGCAGGGGGACCAACTATCATCCCCAGCCAGGCCCATGTGCTTGTGATCAAGATGAACCTGTAGCACCATAGACCGTAAGCACCCTAAACCGTAAACCATTCTTTATATATACTCGTATTAAATACAATGGACATCTGAGACAAATCGACTTGTACTGAAATGAGAGGTACTAACTAAAAACGCAAAAGAAATTACCTCAATGTCATCTCCTTTGACAAGGTCGTGATTGTGCGTTGCACGGTCAAGCTCAGCTGTGGTGTAATAACTTGCATTTATTTGCATAGGTGGAGAGCTGCCATATATTGAAGCATAGATTCCGAAACCAACCTTGTTTTGAAATGTCACCCATCTAACATCCGCCCTACCTGAACATTCCCCAGGAACTATGTAAGGGACATGCATATCGCCCACATTCTGCTCGTAGACCGCAACATGAGCAGCTGCTTTTCTGTCCGGATAGCATTCAAACGGTCCTCTTCCATACCATTTAATCTGGTCCATCGACTTATCCAAATGGAACTCAACTCCAACACGTGGCAGAGGTGGAAGGTTCGAACTTGGTCTTGTATTGCATTCAACGACAACATCTCCTGAACCGTAAATTGTGTAAATCACATCAATCTCAATTAATGCGCTTTCCTCCTTGGATAAAGAGCCCTCCTCACTTTTGGGAACACCAAGAAAAACTGCAGCTACTCTCACAAGATGGTCAGTCTTAGTTTGTATAGAACAGCTTTTGGTGATATAATTGAGGCTATCAATATGAGCAGTTTTCCACAAGGAGAAATAACTACTGTCACCTCCTCCTTTGTCATTATCTGTGGGTGCTCGCCAGAAACATGGAAATATGCCTTTCGTCATCAAAGAAACTCCTTCAACCTACCATTTTTTTTGTTTTAAAAAATAGGATTCAGAATGAGTGTTAGCGCAAATTGAGATCTACAATCTAAGAGCCCCAACATAAGAAAGTTTACAACCCTTTATCTACATGAGACAGAACATCCTTAGCAGAGAAAACAAATAAAGTAATACAGTTATCCTAACAAACAGAACAGTAACTAGGCAAATGCAATATAAACCCTAAGATGCAGCAGCTTCAGTCCAAGTTTACAAGAAAGAAGGAGCAGTCAGGAAACTAAGAAGAAACAGATCCCAAATCACTAGAGACAGGTGGAAAATAGAGATGGTAATGGAATGATCCATTATTAATGTATTCTAAAAAAAACTTGCACTAGACACCTAAGCCTTCTTTACAAGTCTAAATGTGATAATGAAATGTTCTCAATCAAGAATAGGAGGGAGGAATCCTATGGAATTTGAAAATCAACGGTGGGGACAAAGAAGGGAACAAAGATGCAAGCAATAG
Source organism: Pyrus communis (assembly GCF_963583255.1). Classification (NCBI taxonomy): domain Eukaryota; kingdom Viridiplantae; phylum Streptophyta; class Magnoliopsida; order Rosales; family Rosaceae; genus Pyrus; species Pyrus communis. The sequence continues at coordinate 24,804,695 of NC_084812.1, forward strand.
AAGCATTATTAAACCAAGAATTCCTATGGAGACGAGGAAAAATTGCACTAAAACAGGATTCCCCATCCCAGATATCTTCCCCGAAATGACACTCTAGTCTGACCATGTAACAGAATAGAGGATAACATGAAAAGGCCGTAACAGATGGATTTCCATTTCTGACCCGTGATAGAGTCCCACCCGTTCACATGTAAACCGTATGTACTTCATATAATTAAGTTCCAAATAGAAATAGTCTCAGTATGGTAAGAATGGATGCTGGTTTATCGGAAACAGGAACGTGACAACATAGTATATAATGTATTATCCAAACACTGAAGACTTCTTGGAGGGATGGATGAAATTGTTATCAAACAATTTTTGTAAATAAAAAATAAAACGTGTTATCACCAAGAAAATAGAAAAAGGTGAGAATACCTTCCAGCTTTCAACTGCTCCCGTTTTAACATTCAATATTATCTCCCAAAGGTTCTGCCGACTCACTTTAATTGTATCCCCAAGAATTTCACTGATGAATGTAGCTTCCTTAGTCTTGATGACCTGGAAAGCAAGGCCAGTTGTAAAAATTGTTTTATATGACAAAAGCTGTAAGATTCATTCTTATCGCCTAACTAGGTATTAAGAAAAAAACAATTACATGAGGAACAATTTCTCTCTTGGAAGGCAACTGGACTTGTGTAGATGAGATGACATGACCAGCTTTAACCCACTTTGTGGAATGCAAGAGCTTAGCAGTTATTGTCAAAAAATATTCCTCCGCAAATGATGAAGTCCATAGAGGATACCATGGAGCTGACTTCCACTCAATAGAAAAACTCTTCTGAGGTTCAATCAAAGGAAGAGGCAGAATTCCAGATCCAAGTTTATATCCATCCCCATGAGCAGACCAGCTGAACTCCAATCCTTGTGTTGTTTCATAAAAGTGAGTATTTGTTATCTGCGAGGTGATATCGGTTACAGAAACATTTAATAAAAAGAAAGAAAAAGAATAAAGCAAACACAAATATGTGAAAAGTACCTTTACTGCTTCTTCCCTGAATGAAACCTTGATTGGTTGGTACACATACTTGACTTCTGAAGATAATAATCAAAGCAGCAAGCAATGATTTAATAGATAAATGACGAACAAATGTTATCTTAAAGAACTTTGAGGACAATGGTATTTGTACGTTTATCGTAAATTATCAGCTTACCATGCATTGCAGGATGAGGAGTTCGATCTGGCCATACAAGGCCATTCAAACAGAAGTTTAGATCATTAGGAACATCTCCGAAGTCACCCCCATAAGCCCAATGCTTACTACCATCTGCACCTTCCTTCAATAGGCCCTGTATACAATGATAAAAATCTATTATCCCCTAATGGAATCCAATATTTAACATAATGTTGATGATCATCAGTATATTTCTCATACCAAGGATACGTTACCTGATCAACCCACTCCCAGATAAAGCCTCCTTGGAGACCAAATGTGCTATCAATTGCTTCCCAATATTTATGTATATTGCCACTGCTGTTTCCCATTGCATGTGAATACCTGCCATTATTTTATCGTGGTTTTAAGTGAAGAAATTTGATTTCTATGAGCATAAACCGAGGCATCTTGTATAACTTTTCAGAATAAATAACATGTTTGATACAGAACAATTATTGGACTATATCTAATAGCTAAAGCTTTCCGGAGTAGTGGTAAAGCAACAAACTTGATCATAGTATTAGACCAAGCAATCATCAGTGTAAATCCCCATAATTGCAACCTCCCTAAATAATTGAATTTCGCATGTTGGACTCTATTAGTGAAGAGGCGCCAAATGTGAGGACAGAGAAGTGCCAAATATAAATATAAGTTGACTCATGTTCTAACTATGGGAGTATGGTAAAATCAACTTATCTCAAACAATAGTAAAAGAAATAGTAAATTTACGTACTCGCACAATATCAAAGGACGTGTTTCATTTGGATCTTTCGCAATCTTCACAATGTCCCAGACCCGCATATACATGGGACATACAATATCTGTGGATGGAGTTCTGGATCCACCCCCTTCGTAATGTAACAGCCGTGAGGGATCCTTGCCACGAATCCAGCCTACATTCAAGATTCAAGTATCGTAAACAATGAGTGGTAGGAAAAGGTTGACAAATAAAGATGCATTGGAAGCAACTTCAATTAAATTCCATGGACAAAACGTGATCTAAACTTTTTTTGTAATAGGAAATGTTAACATTTTAAAAATTGGAAAGGAAAGTACAGATAGACAAGGAAAGTAACCCAAATTATAGACAAAGTGATCTTGATTGGCTTACCCAACTTTTAATAGAATTTTAATATTTTCTGAATTATTCAAAATTAGAGTGCATGCTTCTGTCTTTTGACAAAATTCATATTCCCTAGTGTAAAGCCCCTTCCCAAATGATTGCTATTACTTCCTTATTTACAAAATTATTGAACGCAAGTTCATCACCATTATTTCAAGGTAAACCTATTAAACGCACAATGTGATTCCCAATAGCCTATTTTCGAAGAAAGAATCATTTGGGAATCGTATTGTGGATTTAAGAAGTTTACCCAAAAAATTTAAGTTACCAGCTAATTCAAAACATATAATTCTTGAACAAGTATGACATTCCCTATATAAGTTCCTTTGGAGCTCGACCAAAATAAGGATGTTTAAGGAAAATGGTTACCGGCTGAAGCAGAATGATTAGGTCCATATCCCGCTTCATTTCCTAGGGACCAGGAGAAAATGCAAGCATGATTTTTGTCTCTCTCAACCATGCCTATCACACGGTCTATCATTGCAGTAGCCCAGCTTGGTTCTAATGTAGGATGCTTCACATGCCCAGAATAATCAAAACCATGGGTCTCGATGTTGGCTTCATCTATCATGTACATGCCAAACAAATCACAAAGCTCATACCAACGGGGATGTTGGGGATAATGACTGTTTCTCACAGCATTGAAATTATATTGCTTCATTAAAATCAAATCCTGTACACAAAACAGAGATGAAAACTTCATGAACGTAATAAACAGAACCACCCCCTCAAGTTGGCGATCAAGTAGGCAAGCAGAGAATAAACGAAGGGAACTAAAATATGTGTCACCTTAACCATGCAGGATTCTATGTTTGTTTTTCCCAGACGTGGATGATGCTCATGCCTGTTTACACCCCTTATTATTATTGGACGCCCATTAACAAGCAGCTGTTTGGGGGCTTTTGATACTTGTCGTATGCCTACGAGGCATGATTCACAGTCCACGAGGTTACCAGATGCATCTTTCAATATAACAGCAAGTGTGTACAGATTTGGCTGTGGATGGTAAACAATCAGTTGAGACACTTGGATGCAATACATACATACATATATTATATATATATATATATATATATATATATATATATATATATAGAGAGAGAGAGAGAGAGAGAGAGAGAGAGAGAGAGAGGATAGAAGTCAAAAGCATTCAAAAGCAAATACTATAACACAAGATCATCAAATCATCTGTGAAACATAAATAGACAGTCGACAAGCTTTATTCCCTTTACTGTCTCAAATCTGATTCATATACTTTCTTTCTAGCATAAAAGAGAAGTGGAATGACAGCAACTAAAATTGAACCACAGATTCAAATTGTTTAATATTCAGTACAGCATCACTGAAAGCATTAGAGGTTCTTAAAGGCAATGGTATTAAGAAAGACAAACTTTGCTACAAACTCATCTATGGCCAATGTATAGTATATATTAATTGTGATCTGCTCTATCGTCCTGCCCTATTAAGAACTCTCTTAGAGCATCCCCAGTCAGGGGTGTATACTACTGTGCTCAAGTGATCTATCTGCTTTATGCTTAAGTCAAACGAGAACTTGACTAACATGTAGGAAAGAACCAATGCCATATTCTCAAACAACTTGAATAACCCTTAATCCTAACTCATGTTTAGTTGAGGCGTGCTGAGTAAGGGAGAAAGTTGTAATCTCTAGTATTCACAAACTCTGTTGTCATGTGAAAAAGAAAAATCTACTTATCCTGTAAGCTGTTATAATTCAACAAGACATTTCTTCCAACATATCTCGAACAAGAAAGCAAAGTTAGAAAACAAAAAGGTGCAGCACACACAAATACTACACGTTAGGTTAAAATATTCACAGTGCCCGGGTACCTCCAGCACTTGACAGACATTTTTGGAAATCATCACTCAATGAATACTAGTAAGTAAAAAGGTATATATAACTTAAAATGGTCTGCCTTTAGCTTAAGAACAAGACAGGAAGAAACAAAATGAAAGAACAAATGAAGTGTCCTTACTTGCTCGGCAGACCAAAGCCTCGGCATTTCCAGTCTCCCTTCCAGCCAATAACCATGAAATCCAAGGCTTGTGCTGGGTGAGGGATTAAGCTTTAAACTAGCCACATTAGATGAGGCCAGATCAGCATATCCATCAGTACTGTACCAGCTAGCCGTGTCAAATAATGAAGCTTCTATTGTGTAGTTGGGAAGAATACTATCTTTAGATGTTTCTATGGAGTTATCTATTTTCACTTCAACCTGGTAAAAAATGCAAAAAGAAAATAAATAAATAAAGAATTAAAATTTTCTCCATGTAGTTAAATAGCAGTAAGAAGAACATAATCTCATCATATTGATAAAAGGGTATATTCCAAGAGGCTGACGGATAAATCAGTTACAGTGTAAACTTAACAGATATTATGATAATCAAAGTAAAAAGTGAGAATAACAAAAATATAATCAACAAGAAACGTCAATGGGTTACAAACTATTGTCCAGCAATGTGCAAGAGGTTCATCCAGACAACACTATAAAACATTGTTTGTTTTTATTACTCATTAAAAACAAAGACATCCTTCCTCGATTAGTAGATACTTGCCTGTATGTCTGCATAAGAAAAATCCTCGGCCAGAGTTGATTTGAAAAAATAGTCTGCGATGAATACCTGCACATCAGTTATACTTTAGGATTTAATGTTATGCAATGCTCTAACTTATGTTAGCAGCAAATAGCAGTTTGCATTACTCAAATTAATGAGGAAATAGTTGAGATAATCCTATATGTGTAATCAAAGTAAAATATGTGTTAGCAAATTAATGAACTAGGTCATGACTGTTAAGAGTTGTCCCACATCGGTGAGAGACAAGATTTTCTATGTGCTTATACGGTCTTGGGCTACTCCCCATATTGCCAATTGGTTTTATGGTGGAACCCCAATTTCATCATGGTATCAGAGCGGGTTGTCCTCATGTGAAGCCAAAAAGGGCCACACGCGCTCCACATCACCCCACTTGTTGTCCACGTGTAGGCTTGAAACTACACCACACGTGCAGGGGCGTGTTAAGAGTTGTCCCACATCGGTGAGAGACAAGATTTGCTATGTGCTTATATGGTCTTGGGCTACTCCCCATATTGCCAATTGGTTTTATGGTGGAACCTCAATTTCATCAATAAGCATGCGCACACTGACATGCGAATAGAAGAGATGGAATGATCTTATTGTAGAGAAGCAGCCATGCAAATCATCAATGCATACATGATTGTCCCCAGTCTCCCGCTATGTAATAGCTCCAAGAAAAGCCAATCACACAGTATATTGGTATTTAAAAGAAAAGAACACAAATGCAAGAAGATTATAGAACCTGTGGCTTGGAAAGGAGAAGCACATCACGATGAATGCCAGATAACCACCAATGATCTTGATCTTCAAGGTAAGATCCATCACTCCATCTGAAAACTTGAACAGCTAGTACATTTTTCTTGTCCGTACTGAATGGGTAACAATAATCGGTGATTTCAAATTCAGCAGGAAGTCTGCTGTCCTGACTGACCTAGCACGAAATAAAGCTTGTTAATGTATCTGATATAGATTCCTACCTAACCATGCATCCCTTATAAGCACAAAATGATCTTCATTTTGACATTGCTATGCTCTGAGTGCTACAATCTACAAGATCAACAAATGCACTTATTGCTAATGATTAAAAAGCCATTAAATAATTACCTATATCCTATCGGGACCCCATTCACCCACGCACAGAAAGCAGAATCAACAGCTTCAAAGTGCAAAAAAATCCTGCGGCCTGTCAAATGCTAGTCACATGTCAATATGTCATACAATTACATTTAAAATGGTTACTTTTAAAATATTACCAAAGTTGAAAATAAGACTATTTCGAAGCATACAAGTTATAGCACAGGACAGGTTTGATTTAATACAGATCAGGAAACCAAAAACAGAGGGAAACAAAGAACAAAAAATAAAAGAATTCAAAAGCATCACTGATCAGTAATGCATTCAAATTGATCATACCATTCCATTCTTTAGGAATATCAAAGTATGTCCTATAACAGCCAGTAGGATTCTCCACATGAACAAAAGGTGGATCCAGTGGAAATGGATACACAACGTTTGTATAAATAGGCCGATCAAATCCATGCATCTGCCAATTTGAAGGAACTGTTCCATTAGAGAAAAAAAAGTTATGAGTCGGATGAAAATTGCATTTCCTAGACATGGAGCAATCATGATCGGTGAACAACATAAACAGGAATAAGGATATAAACAACTAAGAATATAAAAATACTATTAAATTTCCTATTCTTTTAAAAATGAAGATGAAAAGATAAATATGGAATCATGGGCGTGATCCTAACCCTCTCCCTAAGAGGTAGGTCTTAAATTCTGGGTAGTTACAGATATACATATATCTTGACAAATTTTCATGGTTTGCCATTACTCCCCAGAACTTGATTGGATGCGAGCCAACTATCACTTATACACTCCAACACAACACACCATATAAATACAAAGAAGAAAAAGTGAAAGATCATATATGCCTACCAGGCAAAGTTTCCCACTGTATATCATGAAATGCAGAGTCATAAAAATTTAAGGGAACATTTTTAGGACTGGAAGCCAAGAAGAATTTCCAATAGCCTGACAAGGACTTGACAAAAGGCAAGCCCTTGACCCAAAGAGCCGCGCTGTCAAGAGCTCCAACAACAGCATCATCATTCCAAACAGCAGAGTTGGAGACCACAAAACTCACTTTGTTGCGTTCATACCAATATTTAAGAGACCCTGCACAACATAAACAACATCAGATATCTTCTAAAAGTAAGCCATACAATCAGAACTAGATGATGGTGCTCCTGAATCAAGCACCCAAACCTCTCAGTCCGACATTGAACCAATTAGGTTCTGCGTTTTCTTTCCCATGTTCCTAATCCTACCCAGTTACGTGTACTATCATGCATACTGCGGCTAGTGCCCCCAACCTACTATTGGCAATATGCAACACCATGCTCATATACCAAATCATGATGCAGTTTATGAGAGATGTACGATAATACAAATCTGCATCACAACCATGCTCCAACAACTATTCACTCTAGATATTTGAGAAAAAGCATTTACACTGAAAACCTTATGTATCAAAACTTCAACAAAAATCGTAGTCCAAATATGTTAACCCAACTGATGAGCTTGCATATACATACGTATTACAAATACTCAAAGCTGTGTGATTCTACATGAAATCACTAAATCATCATCATTTACGATATGTATTGCGTGTAGAACCTCAAATTCACGTAAACAATTTAGCGAAATGCATTCGAACGTTACAACATCCAAAATGCAATGCGAATCTGAATCAAAGAATTATATTTCGACCATTCATCAGTCAACCCCAGCAAAAAACAATTCCATCAGTCAACCTAGAACTAAAATTTACAAAAACCAAATTCAACATATCAATTTTAGAAAATCAAAAAATCAAAGCAATAAGAAACTGAAATTGAAATGCCATGAGTGGTTTACCTTCAACTGATTCATGGCAGCGTAAAGGGACATGGGCGTCTCTCTTCCGCCACTTGATGATCGATTGGTCCTCCCACACATGATGCTGCCCATTCTCTAACAGGGAAACGAGTTGACCCGGCAAAGAAGAAGCCATGGCCGAAGCTCAGATGTTTGGATCAATCAGACTGGAGTGGAGTGGAGTGGGAGAGTGGAACTCATGAAGCAGTAAAACATCATGAAAATGGTGACTTGGTATTAGATTATTGTATTCGGCTATTTCCCTCACAAAAAGTTAAAATAAAATAATGGATAATTGGATAACCTTGCACGTTTCTCTTTCAATTAGATCGTGCCAGGTAGCGGTGGCCCGATTAGCCGGTTTGGTTTGGTTCGTTTTGAAGCGCATTATAATTTATAATCTACGTTTAAGACTCAAAACACTATGGTCTAATGTTATTTTGTTTTCACTTGTAAATGAGATTTTAGATTCGATTTTTGTCACATAAGAGTTTGAACAACATTACTGCTAACTTATTATGAGGCTAAGTTCATCCCTCCTATTAGTATAGAAAATATTGTTTGTTAAAAAAAATAAAAAAATTTGATTCTCGCCAAAGGTGATTTTGAACAACATTACTGCTAGCGTATTGTGAAGCTAAGTTCACTCTCTCTTTTAATATAGAAAATATCGTTTGTTAAAAAATTAAAAAAATAAAAAAAAGACTCACGCTAGTTGCATGGTCGAACCAAAAGGTTTAGTAAAGGAAGCTAAACCCTTTTTTTTCTTATACGCACTCTTTTTTAGTTTAGCTATCAAACTGAATGAATTAAAACGAGAAATAATTAGAGTTTGTCGCTCTATTTCTTAGTTTTTTTACTAAACATTTGTAACTTTTCTGTTTTTGATTAAGCATTATAACTTTAATTTTGAGTACCTTGACTTGTTTCCACGTCAGTTATTTAACCCTAATCATATTAATTGTGTTGGGACTTGGGAGAGTAATTTTTTAGATTGTATCAAATACGCTCTCTTAAAATGAAAACAATGGACATAATTAAACAAGGTTGTGTAAGAGGAGGTTATCATTTTTCTCTTTGTAAGCCATTGAGAAAATATTGTTATATTACCTCAAATATATATAAAAGGAGTTTCATAATGTAAATTCAAAAAAGTAATAGACTATGACTCAGAATTTTTTTGATAAACTACATCAAATTCAAATGAGTTTAGGATTTTAATCTTTTTGGTATTAAGGGTTGAACTAAAATTGTGATAACAAATAAGGGGAAAATGCAAAAGTGTAAAACCAAGTAGGTGGTTCTCGTTTGGTTTAGTTTGGTTTGGTTTAAGCAATTATCAAATAAGGCAAAACAAATCAAATAAAATGTAGTCCAAGTTTGGTTAAACCAAACTATTAAGAGGAATCCCAATTACGCCAATCCACACTATACATATTTGAACTGTCTATTTTCCTAAGGTCAAACTCAATGATTTTGTTTCTCAAAAAAAAAAACTCAATGATTTTGAACAAAATGAGTTCATATATTTGTATGATTAGTTTTAGATGTCTCAATAATCTCTTATTTGTCAATTTTTTGTACGAATAATATATGTATGAAACTTTGAAAATTAAATGGTTTAGAACATCAATTTCATTAAGTTAGCCGTATGAATGGTAAGTACACATTCATTATCACATTATTAAAACAAAAATTCTACGGTGCTCTAGAGTATTTATACTTGGGGGTTTTTGATTGTCTAGATAGAGACAGACCAATATCCATCAATTCCACATGTTCATTTCCATTTGCAAAGATATTCATCATGGCCCGGTTGTAAGCATTAATCCTACATCACAAGTAGAGCTTGTATCGGGTTGGGCTCGTGTTTGGTACGTCGAAGCTTGAGCAAATTGATTTGGTTTGTTTACATCCATAATCATAATCATAAGCGCTAAACCAGAAAAAATATGGAACATTAAATAAATAAAAATTCCAAACCAGAGTATAATAAGCTGAGCAATAGAAGCCATCGAAGGCCATCGACAAGACTTCTGCATTTCATATATAAACTTCATTTTTTTTGCAACTGCAACATAAGCAAGCAGCTTGCTTTTCTCCCAATTCAGGGTTCACGTTAACTGCATCCAGCAGCTACCAACTGGTTAACTAATCAATGCTCTCAGATTAAACATAAATCAACGAACGAAACGCTGGATTTGTCAGGAGCTGCTAACGACTGCCTAGTATATACAAATCAAAAAGCAGAGGGGCAGAATGTTCAAATCTAATTACATCAGAATCTCAAAACGACCGATGCCCCGGAAATAGCCATGCCCTATTGTGTCTCCTCGTTCCCAATTTGCTCTGAAACGGGGGTTTGACTTATAGTTTGCTCTGCAATGGGAGTTTGGCTTATAGTTTGCTCTGCAATGGGAGTTTGACATGGAGTCTGTTCTGGAATGGGATATTGACTTGGAGTGGGGTTTCGCTCCCGATTCCCTCCTCTCCTAGTAAAATACTTGCCTATGAATGTTTCGGCAACATCAGCATACTTTTCCTTAATGTAATTCTCCAGGCATTTCCGATATGAAAAATCTTCCTTGTGACCATCTGTCGTCACAACAAAAAAGCATCTGCTGTCCTGGAAACTGCCGTGCCTATCAACCTGTCATCAATGGCCGGTGTAAATTAGGACAATATGAGACCAAATAAGTCCATTAACACACAAGCCAAATTCATTCGTAAACAACAAAGCTTCGGAAACTTGTGTTTCTTTTGGTTTTCGATAAGAACACAACATAAGCAATACAGGGTTTGTTATTACAAGACAAGTAGTTCGTGAGAAAAGGTAAATAAGATGAGGTATTCCATCCTGGCTATGTTTCCAAGTACTATGAAAGAAAACCCTTTCCCCGTCATTACTAGTCCAGACTTAAAAACCCTTGAGATGGAGGATAGTCTTAATTCGTATTTAAAGACAAGTATATACTCCTCTAATGTCTTCTTATCTGAAAGATTAGATCTGCTCGACCAGCCTTGGCAGGGTGGAGCCATGAGTGAATAGCTAAACCAGTAGAGAAAAAAAAATGGTTTTCCGACTAAACCCCGTCTAGTCATCTTCCTATGTGTAACAGCCCTTTGCTAAAAATTAATTATTGACTTAAAAAAGGGTTTTGAGAAGCAGAACAAATTTAGGCATGCAACAGAACACATGGAAGTTTACCTCAATGGACAATGTACAAAATTCAGTATAAACGTTATAGTTCAGTAAAAAATAATATGAACATTATAATAACCAATATAACAATGCAATCAGTCACAGATTCCAAGCATAATGTATCAAAAGTGCACTGAAACATAAATCTAAATAAAACGCAGTTAAGCAAGAACAGGGCAGATAAACGTACTGTGAGATGACCAATTCCAGAACCCATTTTAACAGCTTTATCCGGGTGGTAATTGAGAACATTATCAAGTATAAATGACTGGTCGTCAGCTGACAGTGGATCCCCATCATTGTACCTGGATAGAATAATTTAAAAACCGATAGTAGGTTAGAGGATTGTCAAGCACCAAGCAAAGATGTTGCAACAACTAAAACATTCCAAAAAGGAAAGAAAGAAAGAAAAGAAAATCAAATGGTTGCAAAATTAGGCACCAATAACATATGCAAAGCGGCTATAATGCCCCAGAATGAAATCAATTCCTTCGTATGGAGATCAGTGAAAATATGATATCCTTGAGACATCCCAAAAGGAAAGTCAAATGTAACATGTGAATTCATTAAGTTATCAGATGCCTTTCCTTTATAGTTCTTACGCTTATTTTTTATATAATGATAGACTTTAGACTTCACACATCAAAAGAAAACAAATAGTAACTAATATGAATAGGAAGTACAATCAAAGTGGACCAGCAGTCCACAAATATGCTGCCCACAACCTGCAATAACCAAGATATTAAAAGTATGACAGTGCAGCATCCAACAATGCAGAAAACAGAACCAAAACCACCCACTCTACAATCAGGAAAACTACGACATAGCGGCTTTCTAGTAGAAATTGAAAAGAATGGGCAACGGCAACCATGATACACGAATGAGACCAAAGTCCACAGAGAGGTGCCAAAACCCAACCCGTATCTCATAAATAGTCCACAACCTCCAAACTTTATCTTTAAACTTGGAGCCCCAAGAGTTTGAAAACCAACTATGTTCTACGATGACATTTTGGGAGGGACTTTGTTCTTAGACTCAGGCTCTTTGACAGGTGAATATGAAACAACATCGTTGCACTACATGCAAGTATGATACTTCAAATGTTAAAGCACTATTTTCGACTGTGAGGGAGGATTTTGTCAAGAAATTCCCTGGATTTAAATGGATTCTTACTTCAGACAAGACATCTCAAAGTCAAAATTGTTAAGAAAGAATATAAACAGAAAACTAACCCAGATTGATGCATTATTCTTCGGATAGAGCGCATAACGGGTTCAATTTTAGAAAGAACGTCTTGCTCCTCGCTAGGGAACATATCCAATCTTTGTCTTGTTGCAGTATAGAGTCCAACCACACTAGAGTTATCATTCACCATACCAGGTGGTTTGGCAGGACGGTTCTTATTCTTCCACTCCCCAGGACTAGAAACCCAACTCTTTGAACCTTCAAAACGACTTTTCTTGTTCTGCCCCCATTGGTGATGTCTTTCACCAGTATTACCATCTCCACTAGGTGAATCCCACCCAGACAAGCTCGCAGGTTGAGTTTCTGTCTCAGGAGGATTTTTCTGCCCCCAAGAACCGGTAGAAATTTCAGAAGATTTTTTCTGTTGCCTACTAGACCAAGCATTGTCATTCCCTGTTTCTGTTTCCCCAGAAGAAACAGCACCCCAAGGTTGAGTTTCTGTCTCAAGAGGATTTTTCTGCCCCCAAGAACTGGTCGAAATTTCAGAAGACTTTTTCTGTTGCCCACTAGACCAAGCATTGTCATTCCCTGTTTCTGTTTCCCCGGAAGAAACAGCACCCCAAGGTTGAGTTTCTGTCTTAGGAGGATTTTTCTGCCCCCAAGAACTGATCGAAATTTCAGAAGACTTTTTCTGTTGCCCACTAGACCAAGCATTGTCATTCCCTGTTTCTGTTTCCCCGGAAGAAACAGCACCCCAAGGTTGAGTGTCCGTCTTAGGAGGATTTTTCTGCCCCCAAGAACTGGTCGAAATTTCAGAAGACTTTTTCTGTTGCCCACTAGACCAAGCATTGTCATTCCCTGTTTCTGTTTCCCCAGAAGAAACAGCACCCCAAGGTTGAGTTTCTGTCTTAGGAGGATTTTTCTGCCCCAAAGAACTGGTCGAAATTTCAGAAGACTTTTTCTGTTGCCCACTAGACCAAGACTTGTTCGGCCCCGATTTTTTCTGTTGCCCACTAGACCAAGCATTGTCATTCCCTGTTTCTGTTTCCCCAGAAGAAACAGCACCCCAAGGTTGAGTTTCTGTCTCAGGAGGATTTTTCTGCCCCCAAGAACTGGTCGAAATTTCAGAAGACTTCTTCTGTTGCCCACTAGACCAAGCATTGTCATTCCCTGTTTCTGTTTCCCCGGAAGAAACAGCACCCCAAGGTTGAGTTTCTGTCTCAGGAGGATTTTTCTGCCCCCAAGAACTGATCGAAATTTCAGAAGACTTTTTCTGTTGCCCACTAGACCAAGCATTGTCATTCCCTGTTACTGTTTCCCTAGGAGAAACAGCACCCCATCCATTGTCCCTTTCATCTATGGCTTTTATTGTCGGCTGGAGGTCTATTGGTGCCACTTTCTCTGCCACTCTACCACTCCAATCATTTTCACTTGCACTTGCCCCCCAGGCAGATGTGGCAGCTTCTATTGCGGTATTTGCCCTCCATGCAGGAGTAGTAACTTCTGCTGCCTTGCCTATCCCCCATGTAGATGTGGCAGGTTCTTTGGCTGGAGTTTTATCCCACGATGATGTATCATTTTTATCCCATGATGGAGTTTTCTCCCACGATGATGTGGCATCTTCTCGTGTAGTATTTGTCCCCCATACAGAGGAATCCTTTTCCCAATTTGACTTTCCAGGAAGAGTTTCTGATTTGTCCTCAAATTCTATAATATCTTCGAAGACGGGCTTATCTAAACCAGAGTCAAGTTCTGGCGACAAGCAGGAATCTGCTAATTCATCTACCACCATAAGATCATCAACTTCTGCCCCCAGTGCTCCCGTAGTTGCTTCTTCTCCATTCGCTGTGCTCACCATATGCAGAAAGTTGAAAACATCTAGTCCACCCTCTTGATTCAATCCTCCCTGAAAAAATAAAATATTAATAATTAAATTAAACGGCACAGAACATTCCAGCAGCAGATTAAACTACCATACAACTGGGAAAAACTATAAGTATGTTAAAAATCATATTTACCTCTCTTGTGTCCCAGAGGATATCAAACCTGGAGCCAGTACCAACAGCAACATGTTTACCCCATGAACATGATGCAACTATGCTTGACAAAGAATCCATGTGGCACTTTTCAGCTGCTCTCTCAAAGCACCTTCTTGGTGTCTACAGCCACATGTAATGAAACTACAATTAGTTGTGATTCTAGTTCATCTAACCACGAACTATAGGTAAATGTCATTTATAGAATTAGGCAAAAGAGTTCAATTACTCACAAAAAGTGTTGCTTCTGTAAATGGTACTTGAATATTCAATGCTCGAGATAGTGCTTTATATCCACTAGAATTGAAGCCAACAAAATTTCCAGCACATGTCATGCTATTTGCCAGGAGGATAAGATGCTCTTTCAGGACACCTTTTGCCACCATTGTAACAGCTGTCGAGAGGCGCTGCGCAATAAAATCCAAAAATGAATTCTTAGTAGAAAGGTACAAAATGTATCTCATATCACCCAGTGTTCTTCTAATATGATCCAATTTTCCTTAAAAACTAACAATGTTAAACTTCATAAGATGTACATGATGATACAGGACTAAAAAAAGGTGGCATGCCCGAGGAAACCACAAATACAGCACACAATTCCAAAAAAAAATTCAAAATTCAAAAGAAGGTCCATACTTAATGAAGATTAGTCACATGAAATGCTGAACCATAACTAATGGTGGAACGATACAAGTATAGAAAATAAATCGTAGTATAATAAATATACATCCAAATATATACACAACTGATGTAATAAAGTATGCCAAACAACAACAAAGCCTTATCCCACTAAGTGGGGTTGGCTGTGATAAAGCATGCCGGCTAGAAAATAAATAAATAAGGAAGCAAAGAGTTAACCAGAAGTCTAGCAAGTCAAACACTCCAAAGGGAGAGAAGCTTATTAGACACACGGAAACTACTGGACACTATAGGTGATAATTTCCTAGCAATGCAGCAGCATAATATGATCCACCAAACACAATATTACCGCGATTACTTAACGTGTATCTGAATTTTATCTAATCGTTAACGAACGATTAAAAGGTTGAGCTAGTATCACACAGTAGATTTTGACACAAGAAACTATTTAACTGGTATTGTATGAGGAAAATTTCAGATTTTTCCTGTGTACTTGATTGGTACTATTTAATGAACCTCTCTAGAATCAGGAGTTTTTTCCTAGATTTTCTTACACATGGATTGAGTGCAATTTTCACATGAAAGATGTATTGAATAATGAATAATGAGTAATGAACTTGGCTTGGAGACAACTAAGTCCATGTCTAAAATTTTGAGTTTCAAGCTGTATCAAAACATAAAATGACTTAACAAAAATTGAGGGGAATTTTTATTAGCACTCCAAAAATCTCATTCTACACTCCAAACTTTCAATATTAAGAAAGAAAAATACACTTGTGAGGAGTGTAGAATGAGATTTTTGGAGTGCCAATAACACTTCCCAAATTGAGTTAGTGCCTAATACTAAATGACACACACAAAACATGATATACACAGCCCTATAACAACCCATAATATAAACAGCTAGCCACAAAAGCTAGCATGGCTTCTGATATAGGGTCATTAAGTTCAAGATTCGCGGTAGAAAGAAGGAAAATTGTGAACTGATTTTACCTGAACTGCTTGATCAAAAGCACAAGACACTCCCAATAGTTCTTGAATCTGTTTGATAGCATACGGGATGGAACGCCTGGTGTCAATTAGGTGAAGCACAGGGAGGCAAGAATCGAGAACGATTCTCCATGCATCACCGCTTTGCTTGACAACAGATTTCTCCAGAACAACATCCAAGGCCCATTCACCCTTTTGAGAATTATTTGGACTTCTAATCCAAGTTGTTGTATCGGGATCAATCCAAATTATATTTGCTGAGGTAATCCGTGGGTCACCTGTCCATTTTAGAGACATTAAGACTTTACTAAGAGAAGAGTTACAAAATAGTTTCCAGCAGTAAACAACATGTCCACCATCTAATAAAAACTACAATAAGTCAAATAAAAAACTGCTTCTATCACCAGCATCAAAACTCCAAAGATCAGCTAACTGCACCCAATCTGATCAAGAATCATGAAAGGACTATCTCTCAACTCAGGCATTACTAATGCTTAAAGCTCAAACATCCAAAGCTTCACTCTATCCGTCAAGGCCACTGCACCTCTCCAAACTTTTCCTCCAAATTTCTAGCAATATAATCCAACCGAATCCCGAAAAAAAAAAAAAAAAAAAAGTCATCATACCCATACCCATACCCACAGTTCCACTAAAGCTTTACTTGCCTCCTCAAAGTACAATGTTTCCAACTAATAAATTAATTACTATAAAAGAGGATGAAAATGCACAACTCAACCTAGAAATAAATGATGAATATTTCGACTTCAATCTTGCAGAGTTTAACACTAAACTGTTGATAGGCACATATTTGGCCTCTTAAGTTGGATATGATCACAAGTAATGGCCATCCCATACGCAACTAACACAACAAAAACGTGTACCTTGGGATGGGATGAAAAAAAGGTAAATATGAGGTTCATGAGACAGAACAGAAGTAGGATTTTTCTATTAAAAAAACAAATAGAAGTAGGACTTCAATAAGACAGACAGAAACAAAACACACAAATTGCATATAATCACTGACATTTCTGTTTTAGATGTGAGTTGGCAAAACAAATCAAAAGACCAAGATTCATTGGAAAACAAGGAAACTCAAATAATAAATTAGTATTTCACTCTTTAGAAAATCACTCCAAAAGCTACCTTTTATTATTGTTTCTAAAAGCACAGGGCAAATCAAGTCAGCATAGTATTGCGAAGTGGTCTCCAACTCTTCAGTAGCTTGAAGGAAGAACATCAAGCACGGGGAGTCAGATCCTTTGTCTGCACAGGAATGATGAAAAGAGCAATGCTCACTGCAAACAATGAAGCATTTATCATTAAGTATTTTAAAGCGGAGAGACAAGTAAACTCCACAACAGGGGAAGGGGAAGTCATACAAGTACGAACATTGTATATGATTATGACAGTAGGCAACTCCCACATGCAAATGATTTTGAAATACGAGTCTTCTTTTGACATGAAAATTTCAGTATCTCTAGCGCTCTTAAAGCCAGCAAGCAGGCAGGGTTCCAGAACACAAACAAATACTATATATATATATATATATATATATATATATATATAAATATACAATATATATATATATATTTTTGTACATATTTACGTTTTATGGTAATAACAAGAATGATTTGCCCATGTTACTATGGTGGACTTCGTACTGGTGGCGTTTCTCTTATCAAGCTATTATGTTTTCACCTCCCCTTTCCTTTCAGAACTTTTTCCTTCCTTTATCTTAGTGAAGCATAACTAAAAGGGCCAAATAAATTCAAACAAAAAACCACTATAAAATAAGCAAAGAATAACAGCATAGCTCATAATGTTCCATAACTTTCATCATTAAAATTTATTAATATCATATTGACCAAAATCAATTGAGGCTGTGTCCTCGCCTCATTTTCCTCTCATGTATCAAAAGTTCATCACGCAAACAGGAAAACATAATTGATCAAGTCAATAAGGCAATTGGTAAACATAAGTATGCTCCAACCAGAGAGGGGAAGAAAAAAGACCTGGCAAACAAAACTGTATTTTTGAAAAGATAGCCAATGTTGAACTTCTTCTTCCCAACTCTCTTCCTCCGAAATGAATTAACAGTTTCTTGGCATTTTTGTCGAATCTCATCTACACCGACATTTAACTCCCGTAACAGCTCCTGTTCAATAAAGCTCTCGTTATCCCAAACGAGGAAGTAATAGCAACTTCATAAATGAAAATATAAAGAAAACATTCCAACACATTGAACTATGCAAACCTCGTTGAGATGAATATGGCCAACTAGGCCTGCATCATTTACCATACTTCCCAAACTAGAAAGCTGATTGCTATATCTGCATGTAAAACAGAAACTTTTTCAAGCCCACACATTAATTTTATACCACTGCAAATAAGTACAAAGTGTAGCAGATGCAAAACTCAATTTCTTGTCAATGACATGATGACCAAATAATATGTTGTTAGTAACAGAGAAACATATTCTCACAAAAGTGGAAGTGAAGATTACACTCTGCTATTATCGGGTACACAACTATTACTATATTGATCAGCTCTTGAGTATCTAACTATTATTAAACTGGAACTTTGCATGGTTAACCCAAGCTATGCAAAAAGAAGCTGCAGACTATTAAATATATATTTCAGCAAAGGCAAAACCTTTCCTAGTTAGCAAATCACACATTTATAGACATAAAATGAATTACATCCACTTATTCGCGTAAAAAATAATTCTTCCAGAATTCTTAAAGCATAATCTCCTGAGAAACATGCAAGAGTTTGTAGAAAACAGAACCACGTATTTGATCTGCAGAACTTGATATTGTTGAGAATATCGTGTTTCAGAATGGGAAAAACAAGAACAAACTCCAGAATCGAAAAACAAATAACCAAGATAAATAACACCAAGAATTTACGTGGTTTGGCAATATGTGCCTACGTCCACAGGACAGCAACAACAATCTTTCACTATATCAATAATGAGTACAACCAATAATCTCGCCAAATCTCTAGAACTAGGACTTGATGAAAAACCTGAAAGAACAAGAACAAGAAATATATATCTCTTTTCGTTTCTCTTGCACACACTTAACAATATTCTCTCACTCTTATCCCTTGAGTGGTATACAATTTATTGTTTTGCTCCCACCAAACTAGTACAACAGCCCCTTTATATAGACATAATGAAGGTCTTCTTCAATAAGGATTATTAATCCTAATTGGAATCTAGTTATAAAACCTATTCCAATTGAGAAACTAACTCCAATTGGGAAAACAACTCCAATTGGGAAAACTATTTAATCCTCTAAGACTATAATTCCTTATAGACTTAGGACAACTTATCATGGGCTGGAAAAACCTAACAATCTCCCCCTCCAGACCATGAGGAAGGTATACCATAATAGGATTGCTCCTCTTGACCAAACTCCCATTGATCAAACTTCTCATAACCACGCTCCCCCTGATTGAACTACTCAACTACTCATTAACCAAGACCCTCTTGATTAGACTTCTCTTGACCAAGCTCCCTCTGATTGCAATACCCATGACCAGACTCCATGTGATCGAACATCTCTTGACCAAACTTCTCTTGACTAGGCTCCCCCTGAACAGAACTACCATCGTCACTGGCAAAGGCAATTATAGACTTCTTTGCCGGAAAACATCGCTTATCTTCATCTTGGTCCAATCAGCATCAGACATACTTGGTGGCTTGCTCTTAACACCTTCAGTTAAGCATGTCCTCCTCTTGATTTCCACGTAACCCAATTAAAGCGGGCTGCACCCTCCATTCTAAACGGATATCAACCAAACCTGGCTCTGATACCACTTGTTGAGAATTTTGCGTTTAAGAATGGGAAAAACAAGAACAAACTCTGGAAATCGAAAAACAAATAACCAAGATAAATAACACCAAGAATTTACGTGGTTTGACAATATGTGCCTACGTCCACAGGACAGCAACAACAATCTTTCACTATATCAATAATGAGTACAACCAATAATCTTGCCAAATCTCTAGAACTAGGAATTGACAAAAAACCTGAAAGAACAAGAACAAGAAATATACTATCTCTTTTCTTTTCTCTCGCACACATTTTACAATATTCTCTCACTCTTATCCCTTGAGTGGTATACAATTTATTGTTTTGCTCCCTCCAATTCAAAACTAGTACAATAGCCCCTTTATATAGACATAATAAAGGTCTTCTTCAATAAGGATTATTAATCCTAATTGGAATCTAGTTATAAAACCTACTCCAATTGAGAAACTAACTCCAATTGGGTTAACAACTCCAATTGGGAAAACAATTTGATCCTCTAAGACTATAATTACTTATAGACTTAGGACAACTTATCATGGGCTGGAAAAACCTAACAGATATCAACAGATTCAAGTAGATACCAAGAGAGCTGAAAATAAATATTAAAATTGCAGGTAGCAGTGCCACAGTGTGGTGGGAGACGGAAAAAGCATGTCAGCGTAGAAAATAACTTAAAGCATGGAAGAGGTAGCAACAGGTACTCATTTCCAGTTCAACTGTGGGTGGGGTTACCTTTCAAGAAAGGTTGAAGAAGATAAAGCAGGGAATATGACAACTGACAACTTAATCAACATGAACTAAGGGATTGGGAAATAAATTCCTAGAAACATACTTAAATAAAACTATTTGTGAAAGTGTTGCCAAAAAAAAGTATGAAGAGGCAGAGCATACTCGATCATGAATTCGACTGCAGTATCTTTAAGACTGACTTTCTTCAACTGATTCTTAACCAAACATGCTGCACGTTCTCGGCAGTACTTTCTTCCACAGCCACAGTTATTCAAGTACAAAATTACACGGCGATCAATGAGCTCATTCTTAAAATTTACTTTGCATAGTAGAATTTCCTGAAGAACAGACAATGTAAATTCAAGTTACGATCAACATTTGTGCATGTATCTTCATCAGCTCAAAAAACTTATGCGAAAGAAAACATGTATTGAAAGGAAAAACAGCATCATAATCAATAGCCAAGCCAACTACCTTCATCAGCTCCCATGAAGAGTTGCTGCTTGGGGTAGAATCAAGAACTGCCTTGTACGCAGGATTTGACATTGCAGTGGCAGCTAACACGCCAACAGGTTCACCAGCAGGGAAAAGATTCGGGGGCCTAGATCCAGCATTGACTCCATACTCAAATTGGATAACTGAATTGCTACAAACATTTCTAACCGTGCCATCATAGCAAATAACCACATCACGAAGAATGGCCATTAAATTTTTAAATAAGGTCCCAGGTTCAGTCAATCCTCTTGAGGACCGAACAATCACCTCTCGTGTAGCAATGGAGTGAACTATTTCCTCGTATGGATCTAACCCATGGAAGAAACAACTTTGAACTAGGCCATATTCTGCAGAGGGATACTCCGTGTTAAAAGAATATTTGTTGTGACAGAGAGAGGCCACATCCTCAACCAATGTCTTTGAGTAGAATCTTCCCTTATCAGAGAGTTGTAGGCCTAGGAACCCAATTTGTTGTACAACTTTGTTGATTGCCGAATCACTCTTGGTGTCGATTAAATCACCGAATGCAGATGACTCCAAGATAAAATTTGAAACTGGTACTTTCAAGCTTTTGATTCGACTCTCCAGCTGAAACTCTACAAATTCATTGTATGTTGACCTCAGATGATACAACAAATCTGAAGTACCCTGAATATTCTCCTTAATATCTTGTATGGATGTCTTTGACATGTAAAAATCCTCCAAGCCAACACTGAACCCTTCTGAAAATATATTCTCCATCAGCAAGGGCTGTAGAGAATCAAAGAATTTAAGGACATCTTCGCCCCCTTTCTCAAAGAAAACTGAAGTAGCAATGTCATTCATCACCGCTGAAACTGCACTAGTACTGAACTCAATTTTCAGTATCTCACTTTTATTGACCAAGTACTTTTCCCCACAGTAGTCAAAGTCAGGAGGCAATGCGGTCTGTAATATCTGCAAAGCAGTCCAATATGAGCAAGCAGAGTTTGCTTTCAATAATGCAGGTTGTGGCAACAAAGATGAAGCAAACATGGCCAGTTGCTGAGCTGCTGATTTATCCAAAAAATAGTTCTTAAACATCATCCTCAATGACAATAGTGAATCAGTGGCCATTTGCAGATTTGGTTTTCCACTATGAGAGCTAAGCAGCTGCTTCTCCACCGAAAAAAGCTCCAAAACTTCTGCTTTTGCAGCAAGCGATTGCGGATAGAACAAATGGATGCAATCACCATCAAAGTCAGCACTTAGTGGCCCACATATCAAAGGATTTATTTTCACTACATGGTCATCATGTACATACACTTGTAGTGCTTGTAGGGAATGTTTATGGGTAGTTGGGGGCCTGTTTACAAATACAAGGTCCCCATCCATAATCCTCCGATGCACCACTTGACCAGGCCTCAAAAAAGTGTGCCCCTTTGAACCTTCCCTAAGTGAGTAAGTTGATGATCCATCCCTATAGGTTAGGCACAACTTGCTATCTACCAGCTGTTGTAAGTACCTAATGTTATGATCATTAACCCTCTCCTCGAAGGTGATTCTTTGAGCAATTTCATAGGGGATGCCAACTTCATTTACCCTTCTAAAGGCATCCCCAGTGATTACTGAGCGAGAAGAGAATCCTGAACCCTTTCTAATGAACAGTGTTCTCATTTTTTCAAGCCATGCTTTAGTGGAAGAGGCATTCAACTCCTTGTTTACCCCAAATCTTGCATCTATATCCCGTGATGCCTTCCCAGTACCCCTAACTTGAAGATACTGATCCACTATGGCTTGAAGTTCATTAGCTTCAACAATTTGTGATTCAAAGTTTGGGATGCCTGACCTTGAACTTCTTATGACTTCAATTTGCTTTAGAACTTTTCTGAGCATTGAAATTGAAGGATCCGCAGACATAACACTAACACCATCCGAAATTTCAGGCACAGATAAACAATTTGGAGGGACAGGTATATGACGCAAGATGTATCCATCTTGAGGAAAATACCCTCTTGCATTAAGTTTCTTCCTGGCGTCTTGAGGGATACGCTTTAGCATCTCCATCACCTGGTAGTCATTACCAAAATAATATGTATCAGGAGAACAACAATTACAATCAGCAGAAACAGGAAAGGCCAACAGAATTATATAAGATCAGTATGATTTTCCTTATGAGTGATTGGCAATAAAATCATTTGGTTAGAATCTACTTATACACATCTGGTGAACTAAGTTAACTATCAAAGTAGTTAGTGAATGAAATAAACTGTGCCAGTTGAAACCACATGGAGCTGTACATCTCGCCAACTAAGTTAACCATCAATTTATTTTGTGAACTAAATAAACTGTGCCAGTTGAAACCACAGGGAAGACAACAACACCCTCTGATCAATCCATTCAATGAAGAATCCAACAGTCAGATGCTAACTTCGCCAGATTACTGTGATAAGGGGGATGATTGCATGTGCATAAGAGCCTCATACTAGATTTAAGACGTAGTGATCACAGTAAACCAGAAAACTTTTCCCACAAATGAATTGGTGTGCAAACAAGGACTTCAACTAATTTAGCCATCAAAACATTTAGTGGAGCTAAAATCAATCATGAAGGTTGACACCAAAGGAAGATGGCAGAAGCAATAGCAACCCCTGATCAATGCATACAATAAAGTAAGACAGAGGAATCCAAAATAAGGTGCTCACTTTGTTGATTTCTGTGATAAGTGAGAATTTCTTTGTATTTGAGTCAAATTAATAAATTAGAAATAAGTTCTTAATGGAAAACATCAAACTTTTCCACTAACAAAAACAGCGTAGAAATAAAAGTGAACTATGAGCAAACAAAGACTTCAATCCACATAACTGGACAATAAAATTCAATTCAAGTTCCAAGAATGTGAGATGATAGGGATTCAGTCAGGAAGCAAGAAGCATACCTCACAAGGAAGCAAAGTACGTATATGATCATCGCCATAACGAAAACCATATCGTTCGAGGAAATTCCAAAAACCAGGTGGTGTTCTTGATTTAGAAGGTCGCTTCAATTGCAAGGAACAAGAGCTATCTGTCGGTTTAGTCTCTCCAATACACACTTGTGCAGCATCCTACAGAAGGAATGAGAGGGCATAAAACTAGTAGATGGAAAATGAAGAGAGATGAAGAGAGAACATATCACAAGTATTCCAATTTATATAAAAAAAATAAAAATAAAAAGTTATCAGAACATCAAGAGAGACCCTGTTTTAGCAAAAAGGCAACTTATATTAAAATATTTCTAACTTAGTCGCAGGAAGACCCACAAACTAAACAGTTGCTATAACAAAACTAATGATACTGCATTATCTCCAACATTCATCCATGGTGAGGATGGTGCAAAATTATGGCAATAATAAGCTGACAGAAGATGAAGTGCTCAGTTTATACTTTATAGAGAGAAATACCATCTTAAAATACAAGCAACTCATTAGAGAATTGAAACCAAAAAGTAAAACAACCAAGTTATCTCATAGCAGCTTTCCAATTGAGCAAAAGAGAAGAACATGTTAATCCTCCAGAGCTCTGATGACACCAGTGCAAAGAGACAACAAAAACCTCACCCATTGTGAAAGCTCTTCTACCCCACCCCCCTTAAAATGTCAAAAATCCTCACGTTCCTCTCCACCCATAAACCCCACAAAACAACCCCTCAGCAGTGTAGCCTTCTTAACTCTACTAAAAGCATCCAGACTTTTACTAATCAATGACTGGAACCCTTCTGAAATTACCCAACTCATTCCAGCCTGTCCAAATAATAAGAATCACAAATTTAAAGCTCCTAGACAGTGGACAACAAATGATCTCCATGATCTCCTTTCCTTTTACACATGATACACCAAATAGGAGAAGACGGCAACTAGGTCTCCAATTCCGAAGCAAAGCAGAAATGTTCACCCACAACAAGCCAACTCAAATCAATAAGGCTGAAATCTCCATGCATGCACTACCGTAAAAAACAGACATTTTGCTTGAGGAAAATTAAATGTAATGAACTTCAAAAAAATAAATAAAAATAAATAATAAAAAAAAAAACAAGTATAGCATTTCTTGACAGTCGACAAACAACTTTATCTAACTATAATTTCAATCTCTAAACGTAGTACACCAAATGAAAGAATCAAACCTCTGAACACCTAATAAGGGCAGGAACATCCCAAGAAAGGAAAACATATGAGATAATAACACACATAATGTTCTAGAACACATAACCTAATACACAATTGACCATTTTTTACAAGAATTTAGGGAAAACAAACTAAACCAGGAATACTGACACCATCAAGATTTCAAGTATTGATCTTTTTTGCAAGCTCATGGAATGTAGTGCCATTCCAAATAAAACTTTTAGGAAACTTGAATTACTAAAACAGAACTTCAATAAACCAAAGATGTACTGGCAACTGAAACATAGCATAGTGAAACATTCCTAACTAGAAACTAGAACCCTGTAGTGATAGTTGCGCAACTAAGGTTCAAAAACCATGTATTTGATTGAATTAGAATTAGTGGTTGGGTGAGAGGGTGTGAAAGTGCTTGTGCGCCCATAAGGAAATCAGAGAGCGATAAATCCACAAAATTACTAGATACAGTGAGAATACTTCACATCATGAAAAAAGCAAACAATTAACTTATACGTACCTCACAACATGAAGCTAACATTCTTTCTGCTAAGCCAGCATTCTTGGTTGGAAACTGAATGGTAAAAAAATGGATACAGAATATAAGGCTATAAGCACAGAGATTTTTATGATAAGAAAACATAGCCAGTTAACTATATAGTTTCTTAAAATAAAAATTTGCTGCTCGAATACGAAGTGTTCTCAACCACTTTACAGAATATAGAAATTGAAGGGCAACCCAGTCACAGACAATTTTTCCACCAACGACATGTTAACAAAAACAAAAATATTGTGAGATTGTGGACGACAAAGAACTATTCACATAATACAATCGTGGATTCTGTAGAATTAAGTTCAAACTTCAGACTCTCTTTGAGAAAATTAGGAAAATAAAGCAAACTTATAAGATTTAAAAGAAAAGAAACAAGATCAATCCACAGATGACAAATACAGTGCAATAAAGGGCACTTGTATAAAATGAAAAATTAAAAAACAAAAAGGCAGTTTAGTAATGGTTGGATTGGATGACACAGTACATAGGTTCAAAATTCAACTGTTTCTTCATGTAAAATTGTAAATCATTTTATTCTTTGTTCCTCAGCTGAAAACTATAACAAACACAAATCTGCATATCTTCCCTTAACAGACAACAAAAGTCCAAATAACAAGCTAACCAAGGGGATATATTGCCTCTGCTTAGTAAGTGATGATCATAGCAGCAATTATAAACAATGAAAAACTCAATCAGGTGGTACCTTGTTCTTTTTCATTTTCAAGCATTTCAAGCACAATAAGCTCAGCATCCGCTTTAATTCACTAACATGATTGGGATGAAATATTGGTACTGGTAACTCAATATACCCAAAATGACCTGAAAAGGGATAAAGGATACACTTTCTTACGTTTCCAATCATACTCTTTCAAATTTCAATGTATAATATGTTTCTTACATCTGACTTGTTTCGCAACATTGTATATTATAACTCACTGTACCAAAGGTTGAGAAATGAAATTTATTTACCTTCACATTTCCCAGGTTCAGAAGTGCCACAAGATTCACACTTTCCAAACTCAAGGGGCAGGCCAAGGAATGGGTTGGAAAGCTGACTTGCATGGCTGATAGAGCAATCGCTAATAGATGCTGTACACTGCCAAAAATGTAAACATAAAAGTATAAACAAATTATTCCAATGGTTGATTTTTGTAGTAAAGAAACGAATTGTAAAAAACACTTTGCTGGAGGTGATTTTCTAATTTACCCTCCCATAGACACTAGTCACGAGTTAGTTGTGAAGGCATCTTTTACTTTATTTTTTTTAATAAGAACAACATGGGGAACATGTTGCTGAAGGCATATTACATTTGACCAATGGAAAGCCATAATTTTCATTTGGCCATAAATGGAGCCTTCTATGAGCTTAGAATGTGAATATTCAATATGGACTCTAAAGACCACTCCCTCCAAGAAACGAATCAGAATTCTCCCTCGAAATCCTATCCCATGGATGCAATTTTATTTTTTTGAAACAAACTAATGTAGTTGAGGCCTCCCAGCTTTAGATGGCATAGACTCAATAACTACTCAAATTAAATGTCAAATTTCTACTTACAATTTCTTGGTGAGTTGCTAAACCAAATTTGATTCCAACGATCTCCCCATCCAAAATATTTGAGGTCGAGACCTCCTCCATTTCCTTTACGAAACCTTAAGAAACTGCCATGGAAGAGACAAGGAAACATTTATAAAGTAGGACAACTGAAGCTATTACAGCAAAATCAACATGCAAATATACCACAGACAGAATTATTAAGCTAGAAAATTAAGAAAAAAATTAGTTTGTGGGAGGTACCAACTTCTAAAACAATTAAAATTAATAATCAAATAAGTTAAAGGCAAACAATATACAAGAAATCTGAAGGCAAACGATATACAAGAAATCTGACCCAATGTAGTATGGTTTCTAAGAAAACGGAAAGAATTAAAAAAGCCAGCAGAACTCAGCAAAAAAACCTAAACAAGGTATAAATTTTCATCCAATTCTCAGCTACCAAACACAAAATAAACATGCAGCAAAAGGAAAGAACAAAATTACCAGAGTCTTCGGGTCTGATCGTACTTGGAGCTACGTTGCAGGCCGGAAAAAAAAAACCCTAACTGGAACCTAGAAAACAAAACACAGAGCAAATGTATTTAGCGTCACAGTTAGATACAGAGAAAGAGAAATGACAGAGAGAGAGAGAGAGAGGTCCTTTTGGTCACTGAGAAACTGAGAGAAAATTAAACAATGTGCAACATTTTCCCCCGATAAATTTTCCAAGCAAAAAAAAAGTAAAAGGCCCATTTAAAAAGTCCCTCATTTTCTCAGCAACCAAACACCAAATAGCAAAATGCAAACAATTTAGAGCAAAAATTACCACAATTTTCGATTCTTCCGTACTCTGAACCTGGGGGTTCGTCTCCAAAATCCTAGTTTAAGCCCTGAAAACCCTAAAAACCAAAAACCCAAAAGGGTTTTTCAACGGAGTGAGAGCTCTACTCCAAAGCTTTTGAAACCAAAAAAACAATTTGTAAAAAAATTTCACAAATGACACAAAAATTGGCCGGCAGAGGGAGCTTACCCTCGCAAACGGCGCCGATTTCCTCTTCCGCTGTCGCCTTCACTCTCTTCCGAGACTCTGATGACCAGAGAGAGAGAGAGAGAGAGAGAGAGAGATGGTGGGAGAGAGTGAGATGGGTTTTTGCATGAAGAAAGGGGCATTTTGTTGAGGCCTGGGGAATTTGGACTTTTTGGTCTTTTCACAGATCAACGTGGGGTTTCTAGAGGAAAATAAAATAAAAATCAGGTTGGTTTTTTTTGAAATTTTGGAGCGGTACTGCTTTACCGGGTGTGTGGTGTGGGAGGGGTTTTGGGGAGGGAAATGACGGGAAGGGGTTCGTTGACCGTTTTATATACTAAGATTTGGCTTTGGTTTGGTGGAAAATAAGGATGGCAAAATGGAGAGTGTATTTGGTGAAAATTTATGTTTAACACAACACAATTTTTCTTCTCTAATCGTTGTATATATTTTAGTCTGACATTATTCAACAATGAATTTAGGCTGAATTACTTTTAAAGTAAATTTTGTAAAAATGAAATTTATGTAGACTATCATAATTTATTTTTATGAACATTTTAACATAAAAATATTTAAAGTGAATTTTGATTTAAATAATTGTTTTAATTGTTTTAGTCTTTGAATTTAATTTGGGGTTGTTAAAATTTTTTTATCATTAGATTTAGGGAGTTTTAACGAAAAGCCCCATCTACTACAGCTGCTGAACTGGATTGGAACAAGTCTTTGTTGCATTTTCTACAAATTCCGATTCCTGAGAAACCCCTCCTCTTTTGTGATAATTTGTCTGCGATAGCCTTAACCTGTAATCCTATTCAACACCAACGCACCAAACACATTGAGGTTGATGTTCATTTTGTTCGAGAAAGGGTCGCAACACAGCAACTACAAGTGCACTTTGTGTCTTCCACTGAGCAGTTTGCAGATATACTTACCAAAGGACTTTCTGCACCTCTTTTCCGAACGCATTATGCCAATCTCAGGCTCAATTTCTTTGCTCCTGAGCTTGCGGGGGGATGTTAGGAGTATTAAGATTCTATGGCTGTGAATTAGACATGGGTCAAGAGATTAAAGGAGTTAGTTAAAGTTTGTTATTGTGTAACTTATAGTGTAAGCTATCAATACAAACTATATAAACCTTGTAACCATCATTTGTAACTAACAAGAAAGATAATACATTTTCTAATATTCTCTTCTCTCTCTAAACTCTCGATCTTCTTTTTCTTCTTCTTCTTCTCTCTCTTTCTGCATAACTATCTTCATCAATATTCTTCAATGGTTTACATGGTATCATTCGCCTAAACAAGCATAGTAGCTTGGTGGTCTTTCGATCTTGGTTTCATTTGCTTCCGCTTCTACATTCTTCTCTGTGTGATCTTTTCTCTATGGATTTGTCATCTTTTCTGGTCAATTGGGGTATTTCTTCGTCTGGTTTCGTCTTCTCAAAGTGTGCCTACCAAGTGTTTGTTGTTAGTTCTCTGTCAGGATTTCTACGTAATTAGCAACAATGGTGACCGCTGCTCAATTACAGATTCTACAATCTCCGATTGCATCTTTGATTTCGTCCGTCTCAAGCTCAGTAAATGTGAAATTGGATGAATCGAATTACTTGGCTTGACATTTCCAGATGGAGTTGCTTCTTGAAGGGCATAGCATAATTGGTTTTGTTGATGGTTCGATGCCTTGTCCTACTCAGTTTTGTCAAGAATCTTCTTGTGATTCTACTACAAAGGTTCAATCTGATGACTACAAGGTGTGGAAAATGCATGATAAAACATTAATGCAGTTATCACTGCCACATTGTCTCCGGCTGCAATTTCCTGTGCCATTGGGAGTACTAGTTCCAAAGAACTGTGGAATCGCCTACGAGAACAATTCTCTACGGTCACAAGAACGAGTATATTTCAACTTAAATCTGAGCTGCAAACCATAAAGAAAGGTAGTGATTCTATCACTGTGTACTTGCAGAAGATTAAAGAAGCATGGAATTTGTTATCTGCTGCAGGTGTATTTTTTTGATGATGATGACATAGTCATTCTTACACTAAATGGTCAGCATGTTGAGTTCAACACAATAAGATCTGTGATTAGGGGCCGTGAAACTGTGATATCATTGAAAGATCTTCAGTCTCAACTGCTTGCTGAAGAAACTCTAGTTGAAACTATTCCTCCATCACTGGTGTTATCTGCACTAATGGCACAAACCAATGGCGTGCCATCCAAGAATCAATCTTTTTCCGGTTCTGGCGGAAATTATGTTAGTTCTAATTCCAATGCATATAAGTCCTTTAATCAAAATGGTAAAGGCAGAAATCGGTTTGGAAACAACTTCAATCCGAAATATGGTAATGGCAAGAATTTTCATTCAACTCCGGCACCTGGCATTCTTGGTACATCACCACCAAGAACATAGAACTATGGTTTTCAAGCTCAAATTTGTCAAATTTGTGGGAAAAATAATCATGTGGCATCTACATGTCGATTCAGAAATACCAATGTTTCCCAAGGTTGTCAAATCTGTGGCAAGCATAATCATCTTGCTGACACCTGCAGATATCGAAATACAAGTGGTGCATCAGGTTGTCATGTATGTGGGAATCCATAACATAGTGCAGAAACATGCTTTCAGAAGAATGTACCGTCTCCAATGAGTGCCATGCATGCTGCAACAACCAATGGTACTTACTCTTCATTCTCAGTGCCATCAGCTCCATCTTAGCAACAAGTTTGGCTTACTGATTATGGTGCAAATAATCATATGACCTCTGAACTGGGAAATCTCTCATTGTCAATCACAGTACTGTTCACTTTAACGAAAAACCACATTTTTATACTAAAAAGTCAATCCTAATACTATTCACTTTACCCTTTATTTTGTTCTTATCATTAAAACTCAAAGTTTTCAAGCCCTTTTCATTAGCTTTCCTTTAGATTTAATCATATTGGAGATGGTTTGGGTTAAATTTGCTCAACTTTTAGGTTTTAATCCAAAACTTATTTTAGGTCACATGGTTGGAGATGGTTTGGGTTAGTTTAACCCAAGGGTTGGTCTAAGGGTCTTTCTTTTTAAATCATTGTCCAAACATTTCCTATTTTTCTTAGTGTAAAATATCATTTCTACTCAACAGCATATAATCAATCTTGGGACTCTGTGCTTGTAGTTTAGCCTCTACTTTTGTGCTTGTAGTTTAACAGATGTCTATCTCTCATGATTCAATAATCTATAATCCAAAGTTGAAGCACTTCAATCTTGGCATTCCGACGAACTTTATATATTCCGTATATATTCCGTACTCTCAAGACATGACTCAAATTTTGACAAACAAAGAATGAGATAAATAGAGTGGATAAGTCATATTTCTCAAGAGTAAGGTGACTCACTAATTCTCTTTTTAATTATTTTTCTACGACTGGAGTGCTTGAGTTTATATAAAACTCAATGCACCTTCTCATAACTTATGTGTCTATTGGCCTTAAACCATATGACATCTAGCACTTATTCAAAACAACCAAATCGTTTTCACTAATTGACATCTAATAATAACAACTTTTCATTCAATATTAGAAATTATAATAATATAATTTCCAAACAAGTAAATAATTAAAGAATTAAACCATCATGTACATAATATATAACGTAGATCACATACATTCTATAAACTGTTAGGGACTTTCTGGGAGGTTAATAAATTAAATACACAGTAAAAAATAAAATGCTAGGTTGTATATATGAAAAAGGATCCTCTTTGTGAGGATCTAGGGAATATGTGCATCGTGTCCGTTCATAGTACATCGTGCGGTCAGAAATCATTTTAAATTGGGTTAATCTCACTTCAAACTTTTGGGACAGTTTCATACATCCGTTAAGATTTTTGTTAAGTCAGCCGTTAACTAGTGACGTGTCACACACGTGGACAATGATTAGGCTACGTGTCAATATGAGCCCATGAGGATATTTAAAAAAAAAAAAAAAATTAAAGATATTAAAAAATATGGGTCTGTTGTCTTCCTCCCAGAGGAAGAGTTCGACCTCCTCCTTTCCCTCCTCCACATCCCACACACATCCATCTTGTCGAAGTACCCACCTTGTCACCTTCATCTTCTCTGGCCAACTATATCCCAACCACACCTACTTCTTAGATAAACAATACACTCCCAAACTCCCCAAACAACCATTTTCACCCACGCACCATGATAGGGATTTTATCACTTGCAAAAGTAGAGATAAAAACACTTAAAAATACTTGCAAGAAAACAAGGTAGTTGTAGTATAAACGGCTCAAGTAAGGTCGTTTTCCGCAGGGATTGAATGAATAATTTATGCAAAACCTAATTCTTAGTTAATTATTTAAAAACAAGGATTGGAAAAAGTTGATTTTGAATTTAAAATTAATAAAAACGAATTTTAAATTAAAACAAATAAATAACTTGACAAAGTAAAGAAAACAAAAGAAAATAGTTTTGAAAACCAAATTGTAAAAACCTAGGGTTCCGCCATCCCCTTAATAATCCTATGTAAATTTACCAATTACTTATGAATTACTCATGCAACTTTGAAGGTTAGGTTTTCCTTATGCATATTCTACTTGTGACATTCAAGTTATAACGTATATCAAACATGCAATCCATTTGTGATATTCATATCAAATATAAACATGCATGACTCATTACGCTTTGTGAAAACCCTTTGAAAAACCATGCAACCCCTATGACGTGACATTCACCCTAGGTGAAATTACAACTATCAATTACTAGAAGCAATACTCAATTCCCCGGTGGCATTCCGACTGAATTGCATCCAATTACTCATCTAAACATCATAATGGTAGCTAAGCATTAAGATGTAGAGACAGTTTAAAGCACAATGATTTATAATTCAAGGCATGCATGTATAATCATAAGCAAGTAAATAAAAACTACATATTCATGCTAAGGCTCAAGGCATCGCCCTAACAAAAGAAAATTAGTTACGAACAATCATAAAACAAAATACTATTGAAACAGAAAAAAGATAGAAAACACCTTGAAAATACAAAGTGTCAAAGCCTAGCTAAATTCTCCACGTACGTTATCTTTTAGCCTAATGGCTAAATATCTTATTTATACAAATAGAAAATAAAACCCTACCTTGAAAAGGTCTTAGAAGTAAACCAGGAAACATAATTAAATGATAAAACAGAAAATAAAAGGTTTCCTATTTGAACTAGAATTCAGAGTTCTCAGAAAATCACACTTTTGACTGACCAAATCAACTCCTATTTGGTCTCAATAGGTCTCTTTTGAAATCTGAAGACGTTCCATACAAATCCTCAGAAAAAATATTCCTCAAAATACGCCATCCTGACCTCCAAAATACCCAAAACGTCCAAAAATGTCAATCTGGGAAAGTTGCGCGCTGGGCCTTAATTTCATCGCTACGATCAAAAGGCCTGTTAGAAAAATCTGGAATTTTGATATAAACATCTTGAAAGGCACACGAACATCCTCCAATTGGAATCACTCCAAAATTCATCCTTTTGATCACTTTTTGCTCCAGAGGAAGTCGAATGTCCTACATTGAAAATATATAACAAAGTATCAAAATTCTACCAAAATAACTAATAAATTATAACTAAGATTAGGGTAAAATATATAGTATAATATGGACTCATCACACGACACCCAAAACTCACACAGAAATCAAACCTTCTATTTTCACCATCACACCCAAAATTCGTCTCTTCGCTTCGCCAAAGGCACCACCACCATCCCAATATCGCCGCACCCAATCGAAGAAGAATTGAACCAGGTCCCCCTTCACATCTGGATCTCCAGCGAGGCCATGAGAATCATGAACAACTCCATCAACGACATCTTCGAGAAGCTCGCCTAGGATTCGTTGAGGCTCACGAGGTACAACAAGAAGCCAACGATCACGTCCCAGGAAATCCAAACTGCTATGAAGCTTATCCTTCCCGGTGAGCTAGCAAAGCACGTTGTTTCGGAATGGACCAAAGCCGTGACTAGGTTTACCAGCTCTTGAAGGTTTAAGGTTTGTTGGTTTCAATGTCTGATATTTGGAATCGCGTCATATGGGTTTGTTGGTTACCAGACTTAATTCTCTCGCTCAAAGTGTTCGTCGGTCGCCGTTAACCCCTTGACGTCATCGCACGATGCCCTCATCAAGCAGATTCGGGGTGAGAGTTGCAAGAACTTGATCTATTGTTGGAGATAAGTGAGAGGGTGGGTTTTGGGTAGGGGCAGAAGAGAGTTGGGGGTTGGGGGAGTTTTAGGACGGAAGGGGAGGAGGGGAGGAGGGGAGGAGTGAAAGAGACAATAGGGAAGGATTGAAGGTAGGGGTTGAGGAAGCAGATCATGGAATTTGTGAAACAATCTTAGGGTTTTAGTTTTTTCTTATTTTTTAATTTTTTAACTTTTAACTGTTAGGTTTTTAAAATTTTAAATTTCAATTTTTTTTAATTTTTCATTATCCACGTGGCACCCAATCATTGTCTACGTGGGTGCCACGTCACTAGTTAACATCTTACTTAACATCAACTTTAACGGATGTATGAAGCTGTCCCAAAATTTTGACTCCAGGTATCACTCTGGGATGAAAAAAATTTAATGTACCAAATATTGAAAACCAATAAACTTGAAGCTAGTAAACTGAGATTAACCTTTTAAAATTTTATTATTTAAAATTGAACAAATAATATTTGACGAAAACTGACTGCACAATGTGCAATATGGACACGATTCGTAGAAAATAATGTGACATCAATGCCTTCATTCCACTCAAGATTCGATCTCATATGGTACTTGAGTTTAGTTTCAGAAATAATGTTAGTTCAATTTCACAAATAATGTAGTATTTGTATTTAATTTTAGAAATAGTGTTCGTGTTTAGTTTTAGAAATAGTGTGATATTCGTGTTCAATTTCAGAAATAGTGTAATACTCGTGCTTAGTTTTAAAAAATAATTAGTGTTCAGTTTTCAGAAATGGTATTTGGTTTTCATAAATATTGTTCAGTTTCATAAATAGTGCAGTACTGTTCAATTTCAAATATAGTGTGTGATGGACACGCGCACATCAGTTTTTATTACTTTTTTCTATTTTATTTTTTTATTATATTAAACTTTTGTCTTTTTCATTAAAATTTACGGCGATATATTTTACACTAAGGAGGGGGGAGTTTGGCTAAGCCACACAATGGGCAACCTAATTTAGTATCGAATTCGTCATTCACGAGATTTGAACCTAAGACCTCTCATTTACAATTGAAGAGGAATACCATCAAATCATAGTACTGAGTGGTAACAGTTCAGAATTTTAATCCTTCAAACATCCACACATCTTTCACATTCCAATCAGGTCAAAAGATTAATTTTTTAGAACATAAAAATTTCATCAAATCAAATAGAACTTGGTTTTAATTAAATTAAATCTATTACTACCGAACGATTTATCGTTACAACCTCATATTAACATAGAATACATATAAATCTCCTAATTGTTAATAATCATTACAACATATAATATGTTGACCACAGTGTCAAGGAAGGCTTCGGCTTTACTATCTTTCTATATCAAGCAGACCTTTAATTTGGCAGGCTAATGGTGTGTGTGGTAAGACCACCAAATAACCTCGAATATGTTGACATAAGTAAAATAGATTAATTAGTAATTGAAATATAATGATCGGTTTGGTTTCAAAAAGTATCAAAACCAAACCAAAGTAAATTAATTCGGTTCGGTTTTACATTATTTGACTTTTTTCTCAGTAAAAGCCAACCAAACCAACCGATACAATTCGATTTGATTGGTTTGGTTGATTCAATCGGTTTGATGCCCACCTCCTATTTCGTCATACAAGTAAACCAAAAAGAAAAAAAAAAAAGATTGCAAAACCTCAAACTTTGACGTTTCTTGAGTGTGTGCACAGTCCAAGTAACATGCCAGCTTGTCTTCTTCTCCACCTCTCCCTATCTATTTCTTTTTCTTAATTCAATGATTCCATGATTCCATGAACTGCATCTGTTCTGGTTACCTACTTGACATTGACATGCAACTTTTGAATTACCCACAGAATTCAAGGCCCAAGTTCCCCACCAGCAAATTTTATGTATTTGTTGGTTAATCATCCTAGTTAAGCCAAAAAGTGAGATCACTCAAAAGACTGTCCAAGCTCCTCCTCCTCCTTGTCATAGGTTACTAGTTCTCATGGCCTCATGATATTCTATTGTAATCTTCCTTTTCTTTTGTGCTTATGCCCCGTTGTCAACAAAAAAAAAAGAAAAAAAAGAAAAGAAAATTCTTCAAAATTTCCTACGGCTACCTCTGGCCATGAAGAACCTTCCCCTTCAAGAGGTGGCTGAAGTGCTGCCATTTTTATCATCTGTAAGCAGCTAAACTTTCTTAGAAGCTGTGTTTTGGTTTTTCTGTTTAAGACAACGATATATTTACGTAAACGAGAGGTGTGAGATTTGGGATGTGTTGCATTATGGGCTAATCATAATAATTTTGTATAGAACTCATCATTCACGAGAGTCCAACTTTAGACTTCCCACTTACAAGCACTATTAAGTGGAGAAAAGCACCGTTAGACTATAGTTCTAGGCGGCATAAGTTTTATTTTTGTTTCTCTTATTTCTTATTTTGTGGTTGCAGTTGTTGAGGTGGCAGAGAGATTTGTTTACTTTGGCATGTCTGGTAACCTCATCACATACCTCACAAATGAACTCCAAGAGCCAATCCCCATGGCTACAAAGAATGTCAACACTTGGGTTGGAGTCTCCTATCTACTCGCAGTAATCGGAGCCTTCATAGCCGATGCCTATCTTGGTCGATTCAAAACCATCCTCGTCTCTTCAATCATTTACTGCTTTGTACGTAGAATTAAATTCAAAACTTTCATTAATTTTGTTACCCTCTAATTTCACACCCATGATTGTTGTATCTTTTCTTGTAATGCAAGGCAACGGTGGTGTTGAACATTACAGTTTCAGTAATTCTTCTGCATTATCAGAAAGCAATGTTCTTTGAAGCACTTTACATATTGTCAATTGGGCTAGCTGGCCACAGACCGGGTGCACAAACTTTTGCAGCTGACCAGTTTGTGAGGACTCACCAGAGGAAAATAAGGCGAAGAGTTCGTTCTTCAACTGGTGGTACTAGGGGATCATATTTAGGCTTGGTTTGGTACTGAGATGATTCTGAAGAAAGCTGATATAAAAAAAAGCTGGGAGCTGTTTTTGTGTTTGGTAAACATTCAGTTTCAACTTTTTTTCACAATTTTGGGTGAAAAAAAGCCAAAAACAAGAAGCTGCAAAACCCAGCTTTGAAAAAACGGCTTTTTTTTCACATCTGTTTTACATAAAAGTTTACCAAACACTATAATACTGTTTTTTTTTCTTTTCAAAAGCACTTTTACAAAAAAGTTTACCAAACACTCTACTGCTTTATTTCATAGCTGCTTATTCTCACAGCACAGCAGAAACAGTTTTTTTTTCAAAGCACAGCAATACCAAACCAGCCCTTAGTGCCTCTGCTGCCATTTTAGTAGTCATATATGTGTAGGTCAACAGACTCTAACTCTGGTCATATATTCACACACCACGCAAGTCTGCTCCGAACCTTATTAAGAAATCGAGGATGTAACTTGTTTAGTGATTAAAATTTTTGGTAATCCTGGATTATTTAGTTCGATAAGTTTATAACAGTAATACTGAGGCCGAAAATTTGTCACTATGCTTTCCCTCGTTGTAGGATAATGTCGGGTGGGCGGCAGGGTTTGGAATACTGACAGGGGCAATGGTGGTAGCCTTGGCTCTGTTCTTGTTCAGTTACAAGAAGTTCAGAAGGCAGGGACCCTTAGGCAGCCCTTTCACCACGGTGGCTCAGGTGTTTGTGGCAGCAGCGAGGAAGCGGCACCTCGATGGAACATCAACTGGTTTTGGTGTGTACAGAGATGACAAGCAGGGCCGTCTCTGAGATTTTGGAGGTCATGTACGAAATTTATGAAAGGGCCTTTCTTAAGATAGTTTTAAAAAAGGTAGGACAATGTATTGATGCTAGAAAATAATCATTTAAAAATGTCATTAATAATAAGTAAAAAGAGCTACAAATATAACGTTCACTAAATAATCAAAAGCAATTCAATCTTAAACAATCAAACAAGGAAAAAAAAAACTTAAAAATTTCTAACTTCAAAGTTTCACTTGAATATATAACATTATTATATACTAAAATTGAAAAAAGAATACCATTTTTAAGGTGTTAGAAAGGAAAAAAATGCGCTTATAAGAGTGCACAATGAAATCTTAAAATGTTAACAAAAACAATTTTTAAATATAGAATGTTATTACATAACAAAAGCAATTTTTAAATATAGAATATTATTACATATAAATATTAGATTAGATGACAAAAATTTTGGTGGCTCCTTTAAATTCGGGGTCCTGTGCGACTGCACCTTTCGCTCCCCCTCAGCACCCCCTCTGATGACAAGACTCATGAGACTAGCAGGACTTTAGCACATACCAGCCAATTCAGGTAGAATAATAGAATTTATAGTTACATATATATTGCTTTGTAACATTTATGCATGCATGACCTACATGGTTTGTCTAACTAGTTGAAAACTTTAGATGCTTGGACAAGGCAATGATCATTGACGACCTCAATGCTTCAAGCACGACCAGAAATCCATTGGTCCGCTCAATTGGTTCAAACTTCAAGCTTCCGCAAGCATCACTTCAAATCTTTGTTTTTCTCACGGTTATAGTTGTGATTCCAATATATGACCGTGTTTTTGTCCCAACAGCCCGAAAAATCACGGGACATTCCTCTGGCATTACCATCCTACAACGAATCGGCATTGGCCTATTTCTATCCATAATCACCATGGTCGTGTCAGGTTTGGTAGACGCGAAAAGAGTTAGCGTTGTAAAAGATCACAACCTCTTGGACAACCCGAAAGCGGTAGTGCCAATGAGAGTGTTGGTTAATTCCACAGTACATGGTATGCGGTTTATCTGATTTATTTGCATTGGTCGGAATCCAAGAATTCTTTTACGATCAAATGCCGGAGGAAATGAGAAGCATGGGAGTAGCAGCATACCTTAACGTTAATGGTGTCGGAAGCTTCATAAGCAGCGGTATAATAACCGTGGTGCAAGCGATTAGCTCAAAGCATGGTGAAAAATGGCTTAGTGACAACATCAATCTTGCCAACCTCGATTACTTTTATTGCGTAATTGCAGCTTTGAGCACTTTGAGCTTGTGGTTTATCTGTGGATTGCTAAACGTTTTGTATACAAAATGTTTGCAGCAGAAGTAACCAACGAGGAGAAAGAACGGACTTTAATCTGGATGATCGAGAACACAAGCTTATGACCTATCTTTTTCTCATGCTTAGTTTTTCTTTCAGAACCTTAGTGCAAGCATTAGGTAAGCAAGCTACCATAGTGTTTTGTACTAAGCTCTTCGATCCTTTCTAAATAGGAAGAAGGAGCGCACATTGTTGTACAAGCTCATTCAACTGCGTGTGGAGGACAAGATAAGTTAAAATAATTAAAAAAAATGAAATTATGATATTAAATATCGAAATATCAAAATTTTCATCAAAGACCATATTTTTCTCCCTAAACCTAAAGTATTAAGTATTTTCATACATTATTCCATAACATAACTCAAAAACAAAGTTAGAGTCAATAAGAAGGTATAAATAGGGGTGGTTTGGGATGAGATCCTAAACTGAAAAGCACAAACCGAATTCCAAACCGAGTTCTTTCGGGACGAGATTCTGAAAATCGAAATCGAACCAAAATTTCGATATTCTTGAAAACATTTCGGCATTGCGGGATCCCCAAATCAACGGAAGACAAGGATAGATCCCCAAATCCTCAATTTGTAGATCCCTAGTTCAAAAACAAGATGCCCTTAGCCCTTAAGCTTCCTCCAAATCCCTAATTTGCAGCAGTTGCACCACAAATTCCAACTCTTTAGGGAATAGAATATGACTTACATTTTAAATTGGTAGAACAATTTGGAAGGTATGACAAAACCTGCACAAAGCATTACCATATGGCTGACAGGAGAGGAGAGAGGTGGTGAGTCGAGTGTCGGTGGCAGAACGACCAAGAGAAAGAGAGAGAGTTTTGACAGAGAAGATGCAACTGAGTGAAAATTAAAATCGAGAGTAGGTCGACGCAACACGATTAATTAAGACAACAAGGATTTGGTCCTTGGGACGCTGTTTGACTTGCGCCCGAATGTCCGTGAAGAAGTAGCAAGGATTTGGTCCCTGGAGTCGGACTCTCCGATCCTGCAGAGATGATGCTATCGTAAATGAAGTACAAGCACGTGGTGGCGCGCGAGGTGGTGAGTTACAGAGCTCCGGCGACAACGACGGATCTACCATCGTGCTCCGGCGACAACGACGGATCTACCATCGTGCTCCGGCGACAACGACGGATCTACCATCGTGCTCCGGCAACGATGACGGATCTGCCATCGCTTTGAAAGAAATGGGGTTGAGTCGATGGGGTTGACAGACAATCATGTGTACGTTGTCATTTAATTTTTCGTTCCATTCCGCTTGCACGTACCAACGCAAAACATAACAACTATCCCATTTCGGCGCATACCAAACATAGTATGAAACTTCTATTTTATCCCATTCCATTCCCTTACGTTCTGTTCCATTTCGTCTCGTTTATGTGCCTTTGTTTGATTTTGCGGTTGCATTTAGGTTGTACCTAGATTGCCTAGGTACCCTCTTGAGGGATCAAGTGAAATTTTAATTAACTAGGGTTGTGTATGGGCGAGGGTATTGTAGATATAAAAGTTTGGGTGTAGAGAAAAATATTAGTTTGGAAAGAATAAAAATATAGTTCGTAGAAAGATATAATTTGGGTTCAAATAAAATTTGTCAAAAATTAATAGGCATATGAAATTTGACGAATTGATTAATGAAGTTATGAAATTGCAAATTTATAAAATTGAAATTATTAAAAATGTATGAGGTTATAATTGCAGCTAAACTTAAAAGAGCAAAGTGTTACCCATAAAAATAACAAAGACCCTTTCAAGTTCTTAAAAAAATAAAAAATTCAATTTTTTTCTTTCAAGTTACCGTTGCAAGGCTATATACCAAAAGCGAAGACGGCAGAAAAAAAGCGCGTACTTCATCTCTCTCTCTCTCTCTCTCTCTCTCTCTGTGATTATTGATTTCCTTCGTTGCCTTTCCTCGCTCGCCATAAACGACGTCGCCAGCGGCCTTGGTTCTCGATTCCTCTGCCTCCGCCGTCGCCGCCCATTTTGTGCCGAGAAACACGAGTCGACGATTTCATCGAGATCGATCCAACCACAGACCAAGATATGTTCTGAATTTTGAATTTCGTTATGTAATTTTGGGCTTGCTTTTAGGGTTTCGTTTGATTTTACTCGTTGATTTAGGGTTTCCTGTTATATTACTTGTTAATTAGAATATCCAATTTCCTTCTTGTAGAATTGTTATTTGATTATCGATTGTAGGATTTGATTTGATTTCTCTCGTTGATTTAGAATAATCACTCTATAATTACGTATTGCTTTCTCAACTGTAAGATTTCAATTTCGATTTCGAATATGTTATCTGTAACTGTGAGGGCATCTCCATCTCCATCTGATTCTGTGTTTGATTATAGACTTGGTGGAGGATCAATCGGTGGGAGATATGAGGAACCCAGTTATGAATGCCGAAGAAAACGCAATCGTGATGGTAGCCTCAAAGAGGTAGGGCTAGGGTTAGGGTTTTCCACCACTTGTACAGCACCTGCATATGAATGCCGAAGAAAACGCAATCGTGATGGTAGCCTCAAAGAGGTAGGGCTAGGGTTAGGGTTTTCCACCACTTGTACAGCACCTGCATATGAATGCCGAAGAAAACGCAATCGTGATGGTAGCCTCAAAGGGTTAGGATTTGAAACTACTTGTGCAGAGGCTGAGACCACTGTGGAAAAGAAGGCTACTGATGAAGAAATCGCTGTTCCTGCTGATGAAGATCAGATTTGGTGCGTGTTATGTGGCGAATGTTTTGACGATTTCTATAGTCATGAGACCAAGGGATGGATGTATAAAGGTGCTGTGTACTTGAATGCACCTGAGGGATCAGCAGGGAACACAGATGGGTCAGAGTTGGATCTTATAGTCCATGATAAATGCAGATAGGAAGGTCGTCAAGGGAAACGGCTTCAGAGGACATACCATAGTGGTTGCAAGAAGTAGATCAACTAATC
This sequence comes from Pyrus communis, assembly GCF_963583255.1. Taxonomy (NCBI): domain Eukaryota; kingdom Viridiplantae; phylum Streptophyta; class Magnoliopsida; order Rosales; family Rosaceae; genus Pyrus; species Pyrus communis. Next base: position 24,847,119 of record NC_084812.1, read on the forward strand.
TATATCAACTAGATACGACACCTGACGGATCTAGAGGAGGCAAGGATAGGTCACAGTTGGGTTCTATAGTGCATGCTATGCAAATCGGAATGTTGTTAAAGAAAATGATTGCAGGAGAGTTTAGCATAGTGGTTGCGGGAAGTAGATGAACTAATTGACAACAACTACATATATTTGAAATGATGATTTCGACCTCGGAGCATCCAGAGATGATTTAGGCTTGTTTTGTAGGCAAAGAGCAAAGAACATTATGTTGTTGTAATTGATTCAATCATTCGAGTTCAATAAAGAAGATAGATTTTCATTTTTACCGCCAATGTGACCTACTCTTGTACCGTGCACATCATCTTGCAGCAAGGTTAATAACAATTTCTATTGTCATTTTGTTCTCTGCTCAATTTTATGTTTTATTTTACTCTAGTTCTCTGGTGCAGTTTTAATTGTCTTTATGTAGTGAAAGTCATTTCGCTTTTCTTGTTAGTTTTGTCCTAAATTGTTGCACCTTCCATTCTCAGTTATGTTAAATGTCATCTTTTAGTTAACGTTAATTTAGGTATGGGCCGCGGGCTTGCTATTTTCAAGGTCCCATTGAATCCTATTGCAAGGACATGCTACCGAGTTGCAGCGTCTCTCTGCCTTTCACATACTACCAAAATTCTAACTGTAAGTTCTGTAAGAAAAGACCAATTGGTTCATCAGCTGGAGTCTGAAGCTCAGACTCAGAGAGGTGGACGAAAATTACAGGTGTGAGAAGCTTTATTTTGTTGATAGGACTCTTAATTTGCAGATACATTCTGATTTCACTGAAAAGTTAGATTTTAGTTTACAGCTGCAAAACATATACTATGATTGTTGTAAATATAAAGAAAATGAAAATATTATACAGCGATCAATTGCATACTGGTTTTATTTTACTTCTCGTTGTCTCTCTAACCGGTCAACTGGCTGAGTATTTAGTTTCCCTGAAAGCATAATTCTATCACACATATTTCGTCTTCACAGGGAAACTGTTCATCGTTAATTTAGAAGAATGTAAATATAGTGCTTTCAGTATAGCAACGGCGCAGACCTAGTCAGCTGTTCCACGCATCTTGAGACTTGAATGGAGACAAGAGCGCGCACCCCCTAGGACAGCTTACAAAATCTAACGCAATGATCTCTGGTGATTCGTTAAGTAGAAAATAGAATCTCATATTCCATTGTTGCAGAATCAAAAACTTTCATTAAAAAAGAAAATAGAATCTCAGAAACTGCTTTGGCAAATTGAAGCTTGCGTGAACTTTGAGAATCCACTACTGAGAATCTACCACATAAAATTTACCCACTTTCATCGAAGGGAAACGCTAAGTTTGAGAATCCACTACTGAGAGAAACCTTTCCAACTACGCGATTAATCACATGATAGAGAAACTAATATGAACTGTAGAGGATGCTCTTTGTAATGTTATTTCATCTGTTTTTTTAAACAATAAAAATGAACATTTCAGCAGCAGCAAAACCTCAAACTTTGATGTCTCTTCTGTGTGCACTGCCCAGGGAAATTAGTTAAATCTGCTTAAGTTTTTTTTCAGTTAATGTCTTTAAGTTCTTTCTTAATTACGTTTTTTTTTCAGTCAAAGTCATTTAATTACTTGACTGAATCAGTTGAATCTGTTTAGTTACCTTATGAAGAAATGTTACGTGGTTTTTTTTGAACTAAACCCAAAGAATGTCCGGCTTATTTTTCCAACCAACAGTTACTGGTATGTATTTATTATCTGTGCTACAAGAAAAGGTAAGATCGCTATCTTTGTAGGATCAATCTTTGACAAAAGTACACAACAAAAAACCAATTTTATTCAGCAATTTTCTATGGCTAGCTCTGACCATGAAGACCCAGAGAAGAATCCCATCAGCCGAGAAGAACGTTCCAATTCCAGAGGTGGCTGGAGTGCTGCCATATTCATCATCTGTAAGCTGCCAGTCTTCTTTGATTTTTTTTATTTTTATATATGTGATTTTCATTTAAATATTTTGTTGTTTCAGTTGTTGAGGTGGCAGAGAGATTTGCTTACTTTGGCATGGCGGGTAACCTCATCACATACCTCACAAATGAACTCCATGAGCCGATTCCCATAGCTGTAAAGAATGTCAACACTTGGGTTGGAGTCTCATCTCTCCTCCCAATACTTGGAGCCTTCATAGCTGACGCCTTTCTTGGTCGATTCAATACCATCCTCGTTTCATCGACCATTTACCTCTTGGTACAGTTAAATTCAAAAGTTTCATTAGTGTTATTACCCTTTTGCTTTCATACCATGATTGTTTTTCTTTTCGTGTCTTGCAGGCAATGATGTTATTAACCATAACTGTGGCAGTAATCCCTCTGCATTATCAGGAAGCAATTTTCTTTGTTGCGCTTTACATATTGTCAATTGGGCTAGCAGGGCACAAACCATGTGCACAAACCTTTGCAGCTGACCAGTTTCGTGAAGACACGCCGCGGGATAAGAAGGCGAAGAGCTCATTTTTCAACTGGTGGTTCTTGGGGATCGTAATTGGTGCCTCTGTTGCCATTTTGGTACTTATATATGTACAGGTCAACAGACTCTTCCTCTGATCTTATTTACATGCACAAGCAGAGTTTTTTTCTCAAAGTTTAGCCAGGTATAACTCAAAGTCCATTTAGCATTAGTTCAGAGTAATGGTACATAGAGATAACAAGTCCCAAAATTTTGAATCCTAGCTGTGAATTTTTTTATATTTTCTATTATGTGAGTCGACTCTGGACCTCATTTATTTACAACGAATAAGAAATCGGATGAACTTTTTTGGTGATTAATACAACAACAACAAAGTCTTATCCCACTAAGTGGGGTCGGCTGTATGAATCCTATAACGTCATTGCGCTCAGGTCATGTACCATGTCTTTCGTTAGATCCAATTACTCGAAGTTTTTTCTTAGAGCCTCTTTCCAAGTCTTTCTAGATCTTCCTCTATCCCTTCGGCCCTAAACCTCTATCTTGTAATCACATCTTCTAACCGAGCGTCTGTAGGCCTTCGTTTCACATGTCCAAACCACCTTAACAAATTTTCTCTTATCTTTCCTTCAATTTTGGCTACTCCTACTTTACCTCGGATATCCTCATTCCTAATTTTATCCTTTCTATTGTGCCCACACATCCATCGAAGCATTCTCATCTCCGCTATACTCATTTTATGTACGTATTGATTTTTCACCGCCCAACATTTTTGTGAACACGAAAAATTCCTGAAAACAAGAAACAAGAATACGTGTACAAAAATAATATTTTTGTATTTAATGATTTTGGGGTTACGATCTCTCTCAAATTTGGTCCTCTGATTCTATCTTCGTAGGATGTAGGTTTGTGGATGAGTTGTTGATCCAAAAGGCCGTCGGGGCTTGATCTAAGGATGAACAGTTGATGAACGGATCTTCAAGGGGCGTTGGGCTTGATCTTGAAGAATGAGTGTATGGGTTTGTTGAGGTTGTTGATCCAAAGGGCCGTTGGGGCTTGATCTTAGGATGAACGGATGATGAATGATGAACACTTTCTTCAAGAGGCCGTCGGGGCTTGATCTTGAGTTGGTGGGAGTTCTTCAAGGGCCGTTGGGGCTTGATCTTGAAGGAGGATTTGACGAAGAACGAAGAGTGCTTTCTTGATCCTTCGGGATTTCTTGGGAATTTGGATGCTTGAGAGCTTTGGAGTTTCAAAGCTTCAAGGATTTGGGGAATTCTCTTCCAATTTGGGAGTAGAGAAATGTATTTGTGAATTGGTTTTCTTTGTCATTCCTCTTGATGGAGAAGCCTATTTATAGGTTTTGAGAATGAATCACCACCATTCATTTTTTTGGTGAAGTGAGTAGAGGTTGTAGGTGAAGTAAGTGGAGGTTGTAGGTGAAGTGAGTGGAGGTTGTATGTGAAGTAAGTGGATGTTGTAGGTGAAGTAAGTGTATGAGGTTGGTGAAGTAAATAAATGTTGTAATTTTAATACATTGGTTAACATTTATTTTACTGAAATTTCGATGTCTACAATTTTGTGCCATAAAGCATTGCTAGCCTTGGTACCGTCCTATAAAATATTCCCTTGAGCTTTAGTGGCATACGACAGTCGCACAACACACCCCATGCACTCTTCCACTTCATCCATCCAGCTTCTTTTGCAAGATAGATCCTAGGTAGCGAAAGTGATCGCTCTTTGGTACTTCCTGATCTCTAATCCTCACACCTAACTCATTTGGGCCTCCGTTCGCACTGAACTTGTACTCCGTATACTTTGTCTTTGACCAATTTAGGCGAAAACCTTTAGATTCCAACACTTTTCTCCAAAGGTTAAGCTTCACATTCACTCCTTGCTAAGTTTCATCTATCAACACTATATCATCTGCGAAAAGCACACATCAAGAATTATCATCTTGAATATGTCCCGTTAACTCATCCATTAGCAATGCACATTTTTGCTGATTAATATTAAGTAAAATTATGGTGACCCTAAAGTTGTGTTAGTTCAATTGTGTCAAAATAGTTCCTAGGATATTGTAAAAATTCAAAAACTTTGGCGTCCGATTGAGTTTGTAGTCATTTACGTATTGAATTTGTCACTATGCTTACCCTTGGTGTAGGATTATGTTGGGTGGGCGGCAGGGTTTGGAACATTGACAGGGGCGATGGCGGTCGCATTGGTTCTGTTCCTGTTCGGTTACAAGAAGTACAGAAGGCAGGGACCCTTAGGCAGCCCTTTCACCTCGGTGGCTTAGGTGTTTGTGGCGGCAGCGAGGAAGTGGCGCGTCAATGGAACACTCGCTGGTGTTGTTGTGCACAGTGATGGGAAGAGTCAACATGAGACTAGGACTTTGGCGCATACCAGTCAGTTCAGGTATGTCTAACATGCCACCATAATCCAAAGACATATATTTTCCATTAGGTATAATTTTATAAACACAAAACAGCATTGTCATAAAATCCAAATGGAGTTTTATATGTTGCCTTTCCAAAACTTTATACAATATTTAAAGGGGTGTGCTATCCACATACCCCTTGTTAATTTCTATCATTTGATCTTCTTTATTGGCGTGTGGATATCACACCCCTATTTAAATTTGTATTGCATATAGTGAAATTCAGGTACTATTGTTCTTTTTCTCTTGGAGTTCTACTAAGATTTTTATGGCTTTCCTTTTTCTTACTCGTTGAAAAATTTAGATGCTTGGACAAGGCAATGATCGTTGACGACCATGATGCTTCATGCATGACCAGAAATCCATGGAGATTATGTTCACAAAATCAAGTAGAACAAGTAAAGCTCATCCTACGCCTGATTCCCGAATGGATGTGTTGCTTAATGTTTGCTGTAGTCCAGTCCTTTTTCCAGACCACCTTCACCAAGCAAGGAAGCACAATGGTCCGGTCAATTGGTTCAAACTTTATGCTTCCCGAAGCATCACTTCAAATCTTTGTTAGCCTGACAGTTATAGTTGTCATTCCAATCTATGATCGTGTTTTTGTCCCAACTGCCCGAAAATTCACGGGACAGTCCTCTGGCATCACCATCTTACAAAGAATCGGCATTGGTCTATTTCTGTCCCTAATCACCATGGTTGTGTTAGGTTTGGTAGAAGCGAAAAGGGTTAGCATTGCAAGAGAACACAACCTCTTGGACAACCCGAAAACAATAGTGCCAATGAGAGTGTGGTGGTTAATTCCACGGTACATGGTATGCGGTTTATCTGATGCATTTGCGTTGGTTGGAATCCAAGAGTTCTTTTACGATCAAATGCCAGAGGAAATGAGAAGCATGGGAGCAGCAGCATAGCTCAGCGTTATAGGTGCTGGAAACTTGTGAGCAGTAGTATAACAACTGTGGTGCAAGTAATTAGCTCAAAACATGGCGAAACATGGCTTAGTGACAATATCAATCGTGCCCACCTCGATTGCTTCTATTGGGTAATTACTGCACTAAGCACTGTTAATTTTTTCATTTATGTGTGGATCGCTAAACGTTTCATATACAAAGAGTTTGAAACAGAAGGAACCGAGAAGCAGACAAAGCCGTCTCAATCTGGATGATCAAGAACCGAAGCTTGTAGCTTGGCCTATCTTGCAGATAACAGAAACTAGTGGTATAGAATACATGTTTTGTGTTGTAATGTCGTACAACTGCCTCGCAGCTTAAAATTACACCTCTTCCCTTTTGATTTCGGACATCCGGATCTCGCAATAGAATTTCAGAAAATCAGGCTCTAGTAGAATTAGTATAAAGGCCTGCATCTGCATGTATGAAATTCCTTGATCAAAACTTCCCTTTTCATCTGTTCTGCAGTCAAATTTTCATCAGCCACTTTTGGTTTTGATCAGTTGTTTCATTAGCTAAAATTTCATAATCTCAATATCCACCAAAGCTATCACTAATGATGTGTTAAGGGTGTTGCTATCCATGCACCTCTTTTTACCTTCCACCCACTCCCTCTTAATTTATGTTATTTGATCCTCTTCAATCAATTTGATTCGATGGTCGGAAATTGACAGATGTGTGTGTGAAAGGTAAAAAGAAGTTATAAAAAATATAATCTCATATTATATTGTATTAAAAGTGCAGATTAATATCAGTGGCAGAGCTAGGATGTCATGCATAGGAGGACCTCTAGCATACACTGGTAGTTTGACACTCAGAACATGAGAGATTGAAGTAATTTGCAAAAAAATTGAAAGACCCTAAATTCAATAGAGAGAACTAAACATTTCACAAACCCAAAAACCAAAATATGACGTAAAGAATAAGCAAGAAATGTATATATAAAGTTGCCAATTAGTACTACAATCTAGTGGTATTCCTCTTGACTTGTAAGTGAGAGGTCTTAGGTTCGATTCTTGTCAAAGACGAATTTGAATCACATTATTGTTAGTTCCTTGTGAGGTTTAGCCCACTCCCTCAATCTCTTAGTATATATAATGTCGTTCGTCTTTTGTCTTTTTTATTTTTTTTATAAAGTTAAAGCCAAAGAAAACAAGAATAAGGAGAGGAAGTGAATACTACTATGCTGTAATAAGAGGGATGAAGAGAAAAATGACGTCTGCCTGGAACGGAAAAGAATTTGGATTGAGAAGACACTTTAATTTTAGGGAGCTTTAATGAAAAGGGCTTGGGCTAACAAATATTTAACCAAAAAAACCATCATAAAATGTTATTTAACCAAAAGGGCTCAAAGTTTAATAAAAAATCATTCAAAACTATTGTCTATCTTTTTCATGCCCTTATCCTCGTCTTCCTCGCCATCGTCCTCATCCTCATCCTCACCCTCTTATCTGCACCACGAACAATTTATAGTGTTAGTATTTTATTCCAATTAGATCCAATAAGGACCTACGGTCCTAGTGATGTACGTACATATCACGTGTCTGTAAATAGAAAAAAAAAAAAAAAGAACCAAAACATAAAACAGTTTCTGGAGAATCCAAAATATAACACTGTTTCTGGAAAAAAAAAAAAATTCAGATATAGTGTTTGTTTTTTCTGTGCACAAACAAACACTGTATCTTGAAAGAAAAAAACCAAAATCCAGAAACAGTGACTTAAATTCCAGAAACAGTCTATATTTTAACTTTTGATTGTTTCTTTTCTTTCATGCATCAGTTAATTATATTTAAAAAACATTATGCTTATTTTGCTTTGAATCAAAATACAATGACTTTCACTATTTCTTTTATAGCTTACATTTAAGGAACAATGTGTCTATTTAATTTGGATCCATAAACAATGACTTAGATTCCAAAAACAATAACTTAGATTCCAGAAACAGTGTTACTTAAAATCCAGAAACAATTTATTTTCACAATCTAGAAACAGTGACCCGTCGTTATTATTGAATAACATGCAGATCTCAAATTTATTTTTTGGAGAAACTAACGATGAACTCCACTAACGAAGAAAAATTGAAAAATAGTACCTCGAATACTTTATGAATAATAACAACGATCACGTTTCAACCAAATAATACAAAATATAAATTAAATAGCATGGGGATCTATATTTTTGTTTCAAAGAAAAAGAAGAAGGTTTGCAAAACAACGATGAACTCCATTAACGACGAAAATCTGGAATCAACCTAAAAAAGTTAGGGGTAAAATCGACAAATCATAATTTATTATAGTTGAGCCATTTTTAGTTGAACTACTTTAATATAGGTCTTGTACTAATCATTAAACAAAACTTATAACATGGTTTTTTTTATTTTTTTATTTTATTTTATTAAAACTAAAACTTTTCAAGCCATTTTCATTGGTTTTCCTTTAATTTTAAGGGTACTAGACTGACATGCAGCAACATCATCTGTTATAGTAGCAAGAAAAAAAAAAGGGCAGTATGGGCCAGGGATCATACTGGTTCCTGAGTAGCTTCCCCATTGACTTACATCAAACCCTAGTTAATAATGAAGGAACCAAGGTAATGGAAACTCGGGGAGTTTATAATGTTGAGAGTTGAAATGTGAGGAACAATTTGTCCCACATCGGTGAGGGACAAGCCTTACTAGTGGCTTATATGGTCTTGGACTACTTCCCATATTACCAATTGGTTTTATGGTGGAACTCCAATTTCATCATGGTATCAGAGCAGGTTGTCTCTCGTGTGAAAGCCCAAGGGCCACACATATTCACGCATCACCCACTTAATGTCCACATATAGGCTTGAAAATTGGTCACGTGTGAGGGGGAGGTGGGGCGTTTGGGAGTTGAAATGTGAGGAACAATTTGTCCCACATCGGTGAGCGACAATCCTTACTAGTGGCTTATATGGTCTTGGATTACTCCCCATATTGTCAATTGGTTTTATGATGGAACCCCAATTCCATCATATAACGGGTGATATTAGAGAAATCACATTTTATAAATTTCATGTGAGAGCTCTACCTCTAAGGACATTCCCTCCTATGCTAAACTGACATGACTAGATTCCAAACTCAATCCAAATTACACCTCCACCCATTTTGGCAAGCCAAGGCTCCATCAGCCATGGCAGCAACCGTGTCGATTTTGAGAAGGTATTTGAAGGCAAATAGATAAGATGGTTCATATGGGGTTACAAATTGTTGTCTTTTCAACCTTCTTTGTTTATAAATTTCTTCCCATGTGTTATATAGGGGTAGGGTTTCTAAAATCCCAAATTTCGGAATACAACTTCAAAATTTGGAGGATTTAGATTCTCTAAAATTTGGTGGAAATTGATTTTTGAGTTATTGGGAGAAGATTTTTCCTCTCATTATGCCCTCACTTATTTATTAAATTACAAGATTACCTTCGCATTAATCCAACACCAATTGTGTTCTCTCAGCCAAAAAATGAAAAATAAATTGTGTTCTCTTAGCCAAAAAATGAAAAATAAAAAGAATTAAAGTTTTCCTCACAAGGTTAAAATAAACTTTTACCAAAAAATTTAGCATATAAAATAGATTACTAGAATAGAGGCGTTTTAGTGATCACACTGATTTTCATTACAATTCATGCAAATTAACTGATTCTTGAAATTTTAGTAAATTGTTTATGCATGAATCTGATTCTGATTCCACCCTATTACAACTCCTTAATTCAATTCATCTCATTTTGATTATGGGTTAGTAAATAAACCATAAAACATGATTCATTAACAACCAACGACCCTATTTCTGAAAACATAAAAAAATCCCTAAATTTTAGCAATCCTTGAATATTAGCTCATTTTTGTAATGCTAAATTAATTTGGAATGTGATTGTCTAAATTCTTATGGGATTCTATAATATTTTTTAGATAGTTTCCAAGTTGTAATGTATTGCTTTTTTTTTTTAACGATATTATTTACACTAAGGGGTGGGGGAGTGGGCTAAACCTCACAATGGACTAGCAATAATGTGGTTCGAATTCTCCTTTAGTGAGAATTGAACCTAGGAAATCTCACTTACAAGTGAAGAGGAATACCACTAGAAGTCTAGATCATAGCACTAACTAGCAGTTGTAATGTATTACTTGAAAGGCAAGTATTTTCTCTTCCTTTCCACAATATATAAAGTCACAGTGGAGTGAGATAATATACACCACATAATTCACTAATTCTCTCTTTTCTCTCCTGTCGATGGCCTCATTTTCTTTATAATTCTTCAATAAAATAAGCCTATAACACTCCTTAATTTCTAATTGGATTTCATTTAATTCCAAATCTACCCAATTAAACTAAACTAAAAAAGTGATGATGCATTTGATTTGAGCCTCCAAATCCAATCCAAATTCTCTCTTATTGAAAAACAAACTCCTTAATTTACACATGGTTTTTTTATATACTTCCTTTTTTACATTGAAAGTCAAAATTTTATGAACTTTAAAACATGGCACAATTGTCCGTCATTTTTTCAAGGGAACTTTAACGAAAAAACTCCCGATACTGTTCATTTTAACGAAAAATCACAATTTTACATTAAAAAGTCAATCCTGGTACTATTCACTTTATTTTTTATTTTGTCCTTGTCGTTAAAACTCAAAATTTTCAAACCCTTTTCATTAGTTTTCTTTTTTTTTTTCAATTCCTTCTTGTGGTAGGGGATACAAGAGGTTTGAGATTTTTTTGGTGGTATTAGGGGAATATACGGATTTAACTACACTACTTATATGTATTAGAGAAATTTATATACTTATTTGTAAGTCACAATTGGATTTATTTCTATGAAAGTGAAGAAAGAAATGCAAAGTTGGAAGGGTGGAAAAAGAGGATCCCAAGTAATTTAAAATAAGTTCATTGTTTAAGCTTTCCATAGGTCACTATAAAAAGACTCTTGATACAATGGTATAAGCATATCCCAACCAGCATGCTTATCAAGCAATAGCTCAGTTAGATCTACCATTATCACTTGTAAAATGGCTAGAGTTCCAACACTCCAAAGTTTTGGTGCTCCAATTCTTCTTTTACTATTGAGTTTTACCTTTCTTGAAATCAATGCCCGATCGTTAGGTCCCTTTGAATTTGTTGGAACTAATCATGAGGGGAAATAAGGCTCATTCGACCAACTGTCACAAGGGATTAAGGATTCGGGAGCAATCGATGGTGGTCTAAAAATGCCACTAGTTGGGATTAGGGAGGAAGGGCCAAGCAATGGTGGCGAAGGAAATGAAACTCCACCACCAGCCAAATACACTTCACTAATATGAATTAGTGAGGAAGGGCCAATCAATAGTGGCAAAGGACATCAAATTCCATCACTAGCCAAATACACTTCACTAATCGGGATTATGTCGGAAGGGCCAAGCAATGGTGGCGAAGGACATCAAATTCTACCCCTAGCCAAATACAATTCATTAATCGGAATTAGGGAGGAAGGGCCAAGCAATGGTGGCAAAGGACATCAAATTCCACCACCAGCCAAATACACTTCACTAACCGGAAATAGTGAGGAAGGGTCAAGCAATGGTGGCAAAGAACATCAAATTCCACCCCCAGCCAAATACAATTCATTAATCGAAATAAGTGACGAAGGGTCTAGTTGTGAAAACTCGTTCCCGGAGTTCACTGTAATAATCTACGTAATTGTATTATTGAGATTTTTATTTTTTGGGAATTTATATTAACGTATTTGAATTTAGATTTTAATTAAACTAGTTATGAAGAGTGAAGTTTCGAAACTAATTATTTAAAATCTGTAGATCATTCAATGTCACAATTTATATTTTCGAATAGATCTTGCTCTCACGAACATGTAGGTGCAAACTGTTCGTGAAACAGAGTTATAATGAAGGAGTTATTAACATTTAAAGTTAATGATATTTCAGTAATTTTACCTCAATCAAGAAGGCTCCAGATTTTCTGGAGCACTGAGATTATGCCACGTGTGTGGCTGAGATAAAAAGAAAGGAAGAGATGGACAAACAAGACGGGAAGGAAAGAAGAGAGGATTGCCCAGTGAGGAAATAAAGAAAGGAGGGAAAGGAGAGGAAAAAACAGGGAAAAAGGAAGGAAAAAAAAGGGAAAAAGGAAGGAAAAAAAAATATAAAAAAGGAGGGGGGGAGAATTGGGTTTCCCTGGACCCATGCAAATCGATCGGCGGGAACCATGAAAATCGATGGTTTCCCGGCCAAATTTCGGCGAACTATGACAAGACATCACCTGGAAACTTCACACCGGGCCTCCCTCCTCAGTTCTCACCCCAAAATGGATGAAAATTAGCTTCGGTTTGGTGAAACCCGCACCGGTGGGTGTAGTGACACCTTGCCATTGATCCACCATTTCTGAAACGTTTACCCTCAATCACCACCACCTTTAGCTTCCCCTTGTGCCCTGGAACAAAGCTCAAACAAGTTTGGGGCGGCGGAGCTACGATTTCGACGATTTGAGGAACACCCAAATTCTAGGGTTCTTGCGGGTCCAAGGTGATTCCGAGCACTTCTTGGCCGAATTGGATTTCGGCCCAGGTATGAAAGTTGTTTCTCTCATTGAACTCTACTTGCCTATAAAATTTGGTAATTTTTAAAAATAGTTGAATTTTTCGGCGAGTCAGGGCGGCCAACCGTCACCCGCTGCGGAACGTGCGGTGGTGCGTGGCCAGTGGGCCGACGATATCTTTTTAAGTTCAATTAGATGCCCAAATTTCATAATTGATATCCGTATTATGTGTTTTGATTGATTGAACGTAGTTCCATTACGATACATCACTTGACTATTGTATGAATCGACGATCTGACCGTTGGATCGTCAACAAATTTTGATACATTATAGTGCGTAATATTTTAAGACTATAGGAACTAACGGATCAGGAATTTGACATATAGATCTTCCCAAATTAGATTTGTGAGTTCATAAAATAAAATGTTAATTGCCACTTGAATTTGTGATTGGCAGAGATTCGATCATCAGATCGTAGTGAGATTTTAGTATGTTATTCTAGAAGCATAATATGGACCTTGGGAAGTTACGGATCAGAAATCTAATAAGCGGATTTTTCGGTTTAGATTTCTAGGGTTGTGGACCTTACTATCGACCTTGATCGATGGTCGACTTTTCAGTCAACTAGCATGAGTTCTTCTAGCATGTTGCCAATTTTAGAGAGCGATTGAGATTTTATGGAGCTTGTTGGGCTCATCGTGATGACGTGTCTCTTTGATTGACCTGCACCTCGATTTACATACTGATGGCCTTATATTGTGATATGCTTGTTTATTTTATGTGATTTGATTTGTGCATTGAACTTGTTGTGGAATGTGTGGTTTGATTTGTGTGATTGGCTTGATGTGATGAAATATGAGGGCTAGTAGTGGACCGTTATCCTATTATCTTGGGGTTTGTTGCTTCGACACTGGTTTCACATATTGATTTCTTACTTCACTTTTTGTTTTGTTAAACCCTTCTAAATTGAGTACATGGTTCTTTTATTGTTTCTTCGAGCCATTGTTATATCCCTTGGCCTTCCACTAGGTTCCGTTGAGTGATGGTCTGAAATTGGGTATCTGCTGGGGTTCCATTGAGAGGTCTGGTTCCCTGCTCCGTCTGGATTCCATTGAGTGATGGTCTGGAATCCCTTATATTCCGCGATTCCGTTGAGTGATGGTCCGAAATCGTATCTTGGTTGGATTTCGTTGAGTGGTCCTGAATCCCTTTGGTGTCTTGGTTTTGTTGAGTGGTCCGAAACCTGATGTTGATGGATGTCGTTGAGTTATCGTTTGACTTGTTGATTCCTTGGATTCGATTTTAGCACTAGAAATGTAGGCTTCGGCCAAACTGTGTCACTCTAGCCCTGCATTTCAGTGTATTGTACGTGTTATTGTTTGGTGAGATTATGGGATGATGTTGGTTGTGATTGTTGGCTTTATAATTAGACTTGTTGATCAATATGGTTAGAGAATATAATTGTGCTTCGTCGTTTGTTCTTTGAAATATTGCATGATATGTATTGTAGTATATTGTTGAGATATAACGACTTATGTGATGAATATTCGAGTGTAGTGAATTGACGAACTACGAATGGCTTGATGCCTGTTGATGGTACGTAGGCAGTCTAACGAGGAGGTTAGATGCAGCCATAAAATATACGAAAATTACAACGCAATTCGAATATTGAATTATGTTTTGTACATATCTTGGAGATGTGGTATGTTAGAGATACGGATATTTGGTGACGTCACGTGTTGATCTTGGACTTATATAGGGATCGGGGCGTGACACAAGCAATGGTGTCGGACATCACATTCCACCACCAACCAAATGCACATCATTAATTGGAATTAGTGAGGAAGGGCCAAGCAATGGTGGCGGACATCAAATTCCACCACCAGCCAAATACACATCACTAGTTGGAATTAGTGAGGAAGGGCCAAGCAATGGTGGGAATGAACATCAAATTCCACCACCAGCCAAATACAATTCATTAATCGGAATTAGTGAGGAAGGGCGAAGCAATGGTGGCGGACATCAAATTCCACCACCAGCCAAATACAATTCATTAATCGGAATTAGTGAGGAAGGGCCAAGCAATGGTGGCAAAGCACATCAAATTCCACCACCAGCCAAATACAATTCACTAATTAGGAGTACGGCGGAAGGGCCAAGCGATGGTGGCGAAGGAAATTAAATCAACCGGCACCAACCAAAGAAAATTTTGGTTTGGTACCTCACGAGTGTGGCACAAGTATCTTGGTACTCCGGATTACCTAGTGCAGGTCAAATAAGGGATTAAAACCCCATATGTAATAAGTTAAAAAAAAAACAAAAGCATACATATTTTAGTCTTAATTTCTCATAGGAGGTGATTATTAAAAGGCCAAATGTACAAGTTTATTCAAAATTTCACCTTTTTTTTTTCTTGCATTTTCATCTTTGTAGTTTGGTTCCGTTTTTGCTTTATTCAATTTCCTTTTGAATTCGGAGGATACATAGGTAGAAATCTAATACCCTATCTACTAAGATATTGAACCACATGCAAAAGGTGACATGTCATGAATCCATTTGAATAGCCTTAGTCCAATTTCAAATACTTTTAACTTGGGAAAAGCATTTTAGCTTAAGATGGTCTTTGAGATTGTCATAACTCATAACTTTCTACATACAACCCACATTCTTCACATACATTCAACATTCTCTCATTGTTCATTCTCACCACACCTCCAAATTTCAAGACTCTTGCTAAACATGTAAATGCTAATTATGAGATCGACTGCATGACATTCAATTGTTGGTTTATTTCACTGGTAGAGCTCAAATCCAAAATTTGTATCCTCTTTGTTACTCCTCTAGAGTCAATCTCACAAAATTTTGACCCAAAAAAGAATGTTAGGACATGGATGAATTTTTTTTTTTCAAAATTATAATGGGAAGATTATAATGATATCAATTCTTTTTACTATACAAAACATAAAAGAAAGTAGTGCCAACTGCCAAGCTTACCACTAAGAGAAAATTTTGTTTATATTATAATGGATTGATTCAAATTTTTTTTTTTTTGAGAAATCGAAAAATTTGTTTTGGAGTAGTTATCGATTTTGATAACAAAAAAAATGTTGTAGTTCTTACAAAATCCATAATGAAGTACGTCTGGTTACGAATTCATAACATTTTTTATTTTATTTTTAGGGTTTAGGTTTCTATCAATTTGGGGGTTTTTGTCAATTAGGGGTTTTAGGATTTTAGGGTTCAGGTTTAGACAACCAATTTAGAGTTAGGGTTCATATTAAGATACATGAGTGATTTAATAATACATATTTATATAGGATGTATTCAACAATATGTGAGGTGCTAATAAAAAAACCATAATTCTATTGTTTTTCATTGTCAGTTTTGCCAACTTATAAAAATTTTCACTAAACTCCCAAATTTGCCCTCAATTGGTAGCAAAGAAAAATTAGCATTAAACTAAAACCCACGAAAAGAAAAAACGTTTTCTTTATTTTTATCTCTACACCTCTTCCGTAGATTCTGGTGAACCTAACCCAAGAGCCTTCGACAATTCCCCAACGTTGTCGAGGGCCACCATCCCTTTCCAGTGAGACCAAAGAGTAAATCAAGCATGGATGGGAAGCATTTGTGAAAGAAAAGCTAATCCTCGGGTGATGTGATTTTGCTTCCTTGAATAAAGAAGTATGTCTTCAATTAGGAAAGCTTAAAAGTAGAAAATAGTTATTAATTCTACCTTTAGTTCTCTTGCTTTATCTTTTTATCATGGACAACCGAGCTTGGAAAAATTGTAGTTAGCAACTTAAGTCTTTCTAGTGGTTGAATTATGCTTATAACAGATGTGGGTTCATCAACTGACATTCTCATAAATTGTGAATAAAAGTACACGTGTCAGCTCATAATTTTCTAAATTATTTTTGGCTTACTTGTGCTGTGTAAATTCACAAAAGATTGATTTTCTTCCTTCATTTTTGTCTATTATTAACATGTTTATTTGCAATTGTTAAAAATTTTATTCGGTATTTCGAGGAATGGTAATACAATAAACACACGGGAGATTATATTCACACACACCAAATTACTTCTTACACACCTTTTTAATTTTTTAATATTTATTTATCAAGTGCTAGTGGTGTGTAGAAAATATTAAAAAGTTAAAAAGGTATTAAAGAAGTAATTTGGAATGTGTTAATATAATCTCTCTAAACACACAACAGCACCATGACAGTAATTGTACATAGAGAAAATGTCTATAACTTTAGTATATAACACAACCGTAGACTGGACCGAAATGGTCAATTTCCTCAAAAGGTCAAATGAGAATAAAATGAACGATTCCAAATATTTTTTCTTTTCATGTTTTGAATAAATAATATTATTTACATATTACTTGGATGAGGAAATGAGTTAAATTTCACAATGGGTTACTAATAATGTGGTTTAAAATCGTTTTTGAGGAAAATCGTACGTAACTTCTCACTTACAAGTGAAGAGGAATATCATGAGATCGTAAACTAAGTATCGTATGAGTTCAAATATTAAAAAAGAAAAGAAAAATACCACCTTCTTTGCTTGTTCACTAATTCAAAAATCAACCTATAAGATCCTCGAGACTCTGGACGAAATCTGTCGGATCTTTCTTTCCAACTATCAGATTTCCAAGAGGATTTTCTCTCTCTTACTCCGATGGCTTCCCCATTTAAATCCCACCCACCCTTTCTCTCCTTTCACCATCGCCATAACATTCATCTCGTTCTTCTTCCTTCTGTGTTTTTTGTGTTGCTTTTGAGATTACAAGATTGGAATTATGGGTTTGGCAGCTGCAGAGGCTCAACAGTTTCATGTTCTTGCTGTTGATGATTAGAGCCTCGTATTGACAGAAAGTTAATTGAGAGACTTCTCAAGACTTCTTCTTACCAAGGTAAACATATAATTTGATCAATAAGCACGATGATTTCAAAGTTTGGATGCGTTACTTTGTTGCTTTGCATGCTTATCGATACGTCAGTATGATATGTTATTAGAATGGCCAAACTGGCTTTGTTTTTCGCTTTTGAATCTTTTTAGTTTGAGAACCTTTCGGATTTTAACCAGGGCACCCTTTTTTTAAGTTTGTACCTTAGAAATAAGAAAGTTTGTACTTTTCTTTAAATTTTTATTAAACCACTATCGTTTTACCTAAAAACAAATAAGATTTTGATTTATTTTATGTAAAATATGATTATGTTTATTTACTTTTGTTTAATTGATTGCTAAATCTTTAGGGCTGATCTCTTGTTGCATTAATTATTTTGCAGTTACTGCTGTTGATTCTGGAAGCAAGGCTTTGGAATTTTTACGTTTGCATGAACAAGGTGATCAAAGTGCTGCAGATATTCCCTCTCTTTCTCCAGATAATCATCACCAAGATGTTGATGTAAATTTGATCATTACAGATTACTGCATGCCAGGTATAACTGGCTATGATCTCCTCAGAAAGGTTAAGGTAAAACACAGGACCGAAATCTTCAGCGAATCATTATGATTTAAATTAAAATCAAAATCCAAATATTTTAGATGAAAATTTTGCTATGCTCCCCCTTTGGGAGAATCCTCTCGCTCTGCATGCAAATTCAAAACCCTAATTTAGATCCCACTTTTGGAGAATCTTTCATTTTCTATGATTGAATGATTAAATTTGGTGCATCTTATAGTGTAGAGAAATATTGATCTTCAAATCTTGTAAATTGAATTCCAAATAATTCTTGATTGTTCCAAATCCTAAGGCAATTAGCAGATCCATCGAAGGTGATAGTTTTTCCTCAGAAAACTAATAAAAATTGATTTGATTTGCAGGGATCTAATGTGTTTAAAGACATACCGGTTGTTATTATGTCCTCAGAGAATGAGCCATCAAGGATCAACAGGTAATTAGGAGAATATTTTAATATTTCTCCGTATACACTTAATTCATTACACACACACACACACACACACATATATATATATATTTGTATATAATTATATATATGATCATGATCTGACATGTGGGTTGATGAGTTATTATTGATCAGATGCTTGGAGGAAGGAGCAGAAAAGTTTTTTGTTAAACCAATGCAATTATCAGATGTGAACAAGCTTAGACCTCACATATTGAAGGGCAGAAGCAGTATGGATATGGAGGACCAATCCAACTTCAATAAGAGAGAACAAGAACAAAATATAATGACTTGATCACTTCATGAGCATTTCATCAGTTTTTTTTTCCTTTTTTTTGTGGAAGTATCGGGTAGGAACGATGGTGGATGGATTGTCAAACATTAATATATGTGGGTTTCACATTACATGTCATGACGTAAATCAGTTACTAATAGCAGAAAGAAAAAAACTTGATCTCTAGAGTTCCTTCCTGAGAGATTCTTCTATTTTCTCTACTAACAGTTGAAATGAGGAAAAAAAATTTATTTTTTTTACTTTCAATCTTAACCATTCATTTTCAGTATCATTTAGATTTGTGATGCTATTGGAGATTGTGCAAACATGGAAAACTTTTGTTTGTAAACTTGAATGTGTAGCCATGTAGGGAAATCCATTTAAGTGGGTTGTCGGAGAAAAAAAATTATATATTCTCTCACCCAAGCCACCTTGTGACACTAGGACCGAAAACAACACCCGGGGCGTATCATGTGTTGAGCCTAGTTGGGTTCTAACTGAGTTTTAACACCAACAATCTATCTATGTTTTTATGCCATTAGATCCCTTGAGGGGATTTACTTCGCATTTATTGAAGGTTAAGGCGTATTTACTTATTTAATCATAATATAAACAGATTTAATGAGACAATTTTACCTATCAATTGGTTCGAGAGCGGCCGCCATCACCTATATGATCGTTGCAACCATCTCTACGATCACCGTTACCACTCTTACTACTGTTGTCACCACCACCACCCACCAGTATCACCAGTAGCACATTTGCTAACTAAAAACTATTGTCTCATTTATATATTAGCAACTCTACGTTCTTATCAAATTCTTATTTAAATCTCATTATACTTTTAAATTAAACAACCAAAAAATTTCACAAATTCTAAAAAATTAAATCCACAAAATTTCCCATCCAAGCGTCCAAACACAAGGCAATAAAAAAGGTAACAAGAAAAACAAAACCAAAAAAGAAAAAAAAAAGTAGTGTTCCCCTCTGTCCCATTCAGTCGTGGCAATTTGTGAATGGCTGTTGACCACAATAGTCAGTAGTTGACTTCATAGCTACAAAATAGAAACACCAAAATATGATTATAAATTCACAAAAAAAAAAAAAAAAAAAAAAGCAGCCAAAGCCGGTGTCCACAGTCCCACCGGATCAATCAATCACTTTCGACACCTTCACTACTCAGATTCTCTCTCTCTCTCTCTCTCTCTCTCACTATTTTCCCCGCATATTCGGTCCCTTTCCTTGTGGCGCACTGCCCGAATTAATCTCCCATACAAACACTGTGCCTCGAAGTAAACGACGCCGAGAATCTTGGAAATCACTACCGCTGCCACCACCACTTTTGGCCGCATTGCCTCGTCGTTTAGGGACAAACTTGGTGCTTTTCCGCCGCCGTTCTTGTTATTCGTTCCTCTTCTCCGAGCTGCCTCGAATTCAGAAGTGAATGAACTTCAATCCGAATCAGTGATCTCCATCGAGAAGTTCAATCGACGGCTCTGATTGAGTCTCCGGCGAGGGAGAGGGCGAGAGTATTGGAGTTGCGGAAGGAGGCAATGGGAGGTGCAGTGGTGGCGGTGGAGGTTAGGGTTTCGGAAGGGAAAGGGGGATTGAATCGTTGATGCTGCGTATGGACAGGATGACTGCGGATCAGGCAAAGGCGGGCCCACTCGAAAGGGACATTGACTTGGTGAACTTTCATTCGCTTTGGAATTTATTTTATTTTTATTTGTTTTGATTAAATTTATTTATTTTTATTTGAAGTTGAAATTGCAGTTGATGAATGAATTAGAAGCGTCATTAGTGACTATTTTTCGTTAATTATTCATTTCATTAGTGTTTCGTGGTTTTGATAAGTTTTTTCCAATAATTTGTTATTAAAATTTGCAAGCTCTTATAGTTTGTAAGCTTAGCTGTGTTGATGAGAAAATGCAATGCAAAGAAACTTAAATATGACAATACTTATAGTCACCGAAGCAACTGTTATTCTGCAACATAATCTCATGCCGCATTTGTTGTTGAATTGCCTTATTGAATATGTAAGAAGTTGTGTGTGCACTTAGGAGATCACTCACTGTTCGTGTCTACATTGCCGTGTTACATAGACAGTTGTATTGATTATTTCCTATGCTTATGCACACATGTTTTTGTGTGTGTGTGTGTGTGTGTGTGTGCGCACTTGAAAGAAATGAGAAAGAATGAATGAGAACAACGATAGTTTATTGCCGCAACCATTTTGCCACAAATAAAGATCTTCGTTAATATTTGATGAACTTAAGAGGTGTAGCTTGGTGCTTTGACAAAATTAAACTGGACGAATAGCTATGTCATATGCCTCGAAACACAGATGCTGTATTAGAAGTGACTTGATAAGTTTTTGCTCAAGAGAATAAATTTTCTGACGTAACATAGATAGATGTGGTAACATATGCCTTTTGCAGAAGGCAGGGAATGCTTCTCAGATGTGCTAAATATGTGTAATATTCATACATTTAGTTGGATGTTCTTGTAATTAACTGTGCGCTGTTTTCTAATCCACACTGATTCATCTTGTTCTGCAGTGCTATTAATATTGTTCTTTTCCATACAGTTATCAGTTTGGAGAACATGTGTAGTTTTTTTTAATTCATGTTCTGCTTATTCCAAAACAGGCCATCACTGCTCTGAAAAAGGGGGCACAATTGCTCAAGTATGGACGCAGAGGGAAACCCAAATTTTGTCCTTTCAGGCTGTCCAATGTATGTCCAACTGTATTTGAAGAGCAACATACATTCTTTTATCTATTTTGCATGTTTCTTTTTTCTAAATTGCTTATTTTTCTTTCTTGGAGTTTTGAAATGTGAATCAGAGTTTTTACGAATGACTGGTCTTGCATTCATGCTTGTTTATATTGATTATCTATTTCTTGCTTCACTAAGTTTATGTTACGTCGGTATGTCAAAAGGGATTTGCAGTGAAGTATTTGATGGCTTTATAATGTTTTAGAATTGTATATAGACTATAGAGCAATAATCTCTAGTTATATCATATGTTTGGCATGTTATGCCTCTAGATGGTGACTTGGGTCTGGATTGATAGTCTAGCGAGAAAAAATTACTTGGTAGAGTAAAGTAGGCAGGGCACAGTAAGTGAAGCGAAATATCTACAGTTTCTGTATGCCTTAGGCATTATCTTTCAAATTCCAGAACAATTTGGTAAGAGTGAACTAGGCAGGGCTTATAGGGTGAAACAACACAAAAAAATTTCATTTTAAAGAAAAATGGTTACAGTTAACTGGAATGTAGCGAGAAGGATACCCCTATGAGAACTAACCAAGAAATGGCTATGAGATTTGCTAGTACCTCTCCTTAAAGTAATTTCGCTGGGTTCAGAGAAAGACTGGTCTCCAGGGCATCCATGGCTTACTTTTTAATATGATCCCAAGGCTACATATAGACAAACACCATGAAAACCATCATATATGCTTTTGATATGATTAATAAAGTAAAAAACCTGAACAACTGGTTCACTCAGAGGGTTTAGATAGTGTGGAACATATTTTTCATACTGCTCACTATTCACATTCTACTACATCTGCTACGTGGTGCTTGTTTTCAGTTGAATATAGGATTATCATCATTAGTAATAAGGTTTGGGTGCTTGCTCATGTCTAGTTCTAACCTTCTTGATGTTGCAGTAAATTCTTCATCTGAAGTTCTACTGTTACACAGCCTTAAAATACTATTATTCCTTTATGATAATTTTGTTAAGCTTTATGAGATCTAATAACATGATTTTTATGAGTCATTTATCGCAGTTTCGAGTGATGTATTGGGCAAAGAAATATTACCGTCAATTCCATTTTTTTCTTGGATTTTGAATGTTATTCCATGTTTCTTCTTTCAGGATGAATCTGTTCTAATATGGTACTCAGGGAAAGAGGAGAAATATGTTAAACTAAGCCAAGTCTCGAGAATTGTACCTGGTCAGCGCACTGTAAGTTTCTCATGTTGTGGTCTCCTACACCTCTTCAATGGTGAATACTTCAATAGTATGCTAGTTATAGATGACCAGAACATACATATAGTATAAATCACTTATTTGTTTTCCTGTAGATATATCTTTAGTTCTTTCTAGAACTATATTTCCTCCAGATTATATTTGGTTTCCTGTTGATAAGGATTTTTAATGTTGGCTTGTTTAGTTCTCTTTGTCATTTATTTCTCAGTTATGAATGTAACTGAACATTCTGTTTTGATATTATTGCAGCAAACCTTTCAGAGGTATCCTCGGCCTGAAAAGGAATATCAGTCATTTTCTCTTATATATAATGATAGGTCTTTGGATTTGGTAAGCATCTTCTTCGTTGTTGATTTCTGATGCATCTGATTCTTAGATATTTTGTTCTCCATGCTCAACTTTCTTTTCTTTTATCCAATCCATTTACTTATTTACTTTTAACTTTTCTATATATTAGTTATGTATCGTACCCCTTGTGCTCTTCCATAAATTTCATTTACCTTTTTTAATGTCACTTGCTTATGCCAGATATGCAAGGATAAAGATGAAGCTGAAGTTTGGTTTACTGGTCTAAAAGCATTAATATCACGTGGCCTTCACCAGAAGCGGAGAGCAGAATCAAGAAGTGGAGTTACATCTGAGGCAAATAGTCCTAGATCACACACCCAACAAATTTCTCCATTGAGCTCTCCATTTTGTAGTGGTGATAGTTCGCAGAAGGTGATCTATTTTTGTTTCTCTTGTTATTGCTGTCCCTAAACTGTGATATAGAAGTAAATAGTCTTCTTGTCACTGCTGCAGGATGGCGTGGAACCGTTTCATCTTCATGCTGCATTTGAAAGCCCTCCTAAAATTGGTTTAGAGAAGGTTTTATCGGATGTCATGTTGTATGCCCTGCCTCCAAAAATTCCCTTCCCTTCAGATGCTTCTTGTGGCTCAGTCCCCTCTTCGGGAGGCTCAGATGGAATGAACGGACGAACAAGGGGTGCAGGTGTGGATGCATTTAGAGTAAGTTTATCAAGTGCTGTTAGCTCATCAAGTCAAGGCTCTGGTCATGATGAAGGTGATGCTTTAGCCTTAGGGGATGTTTTCATTTGGGGGGAAGGCGTTGGTGATTGCTTTCTGGGTGGAGGATCACATAGAGTTGGAAGTTCTTCTGGTTGTAAGATGGATTCTTTTGTGCCTAAAGTCTTGGAATCTGCCGTAGTGCTTGATGTCCAAAGCATAGCTTGTGGTGGACGGCATGCTGCTTTTGTAACCAAGCAAGGGGAGGTATTTTCTTGGGGTGAAGAATTAGGAGGCAGACTTGGACATGGTGTGGATGCTGATGTTTCACATCCAAAACTCATAGATGCTCTGAAAAACATGAATATTGAATTATTAGCATGTGGGGAATACCATTCTTGTGCTGTCACACTTTCCGGTGACATGTACACATGGGGTGGCAGTAATTCCAATTTTGCACTCCTTGGTCATGGGTCTCAATCAAGTCAATGGGTCCCAAAAAAGCTAAATGGACCTTTAGAGGGAATTCATGTCTCATCGGTTTCATGTGGACCATGGCACACAGCTGTTGTGACCTCTGCTGGGCAATTGTTTACTTTTGGCGATGGCACATTTGGTGTTCTAGGTCATGGGGATCGAAAGAGCACTTCGGTGCCCAGGGAGGTTGATTCCCTTAAAGGTCTCCGCACTGTGCGAGTAGCTTGTGGTGTTTGGCACACTGCAGCAGTAATTGAAGTTATGGTGGGGTCATCAAGTTCCAGCAATTGCTCTTCTGGAAAGCTTTTTACATGGGGAGATGGAGATAAAGGTCGACTTGGACATGGTGATAAGGAAGCAAGACTTGTGCCCACTTGTGTTGCTGCTTTGGTTGAACCCAACTTCTGTAAAGTTGCCTGCGGACAAAGCATGACTGTTGCACTTACAACTACGGGCCATGTTTACACTATGGGAAGCCCTGTTTTTGGTCAATTAGGGGTCCCTAAAGCTGATGGGAAACTTCCAAGACGTGTAGAGGGAAAGCTAATGAAGAGTTTTGTTGAAGAAATTGCTTGTGGTGCTAATCATGTTGCAGTTTTAACTTCAAGAACTGAAGTTTACACTTGGGGAAAGGGTGCAAATGGTCGATTAGGTCTTGGGGATACAGAAGACAAATTTTCACCAACATTAATTGAAGCTTTAAAAGACAAACAAGTCAAGAGTATTGTCTGTGGCGCTAACTTTACTGCTGCTATCTGTCTTCACAAATGGGTCTCTGGTATTGATCAATCAATGTGTTCTGGCTGTCGCCTTCCATTTAATTTTAAAAGAAAAAGACACAATTGTTATAATTGTGGACTTGTGTTATGCCATTCATGCAGCAGCAACAAGTGTCTCAAGGCTTCCATGGCACCAAACCCAAACAAACCTTATCGTGTCTGTGATAACTGTTTTGCAAGACTTAGGAAGGCCACTGAAACCAACTCTTCATCTGGGTCTGCTATCAGTAGAAGGGGAAGTATGAATCAGGGATTCAACGAACTGATTGAAAACAATGTTAAAGAAATGGAAAATGGATCTGCCAAAAGCAACAAGAAAATGGATTTCAGCAGCAATTGTGTTACTCCCATTGCAAATGGAGTTTCTGAGCGTCGCGCACTCAATGGGACTAAATCTTTCAACCCTGGATCATCCAAAAAGTTTTTCTCTGCTTCGCTTCCTGGATCCAGAATTGCATCTCGAGCAACATCACCAACATCGAGACGATCTAGTCCACCTCGTTCCACAACACCAACCCCAGCTCTTTCAGGGCTTACTTTTCCAAAAGTTGGGGATGATGCTAAAAGGATAAATGTCAATCTGAGTGAAGAAGTTCTAAAATTAAAAGCTCAGGTATGTTGCTTGTCTTTTTTTGAATGTCAATAACTGTATGAAAATTCACTTTTCTGTTCAATATCTAGTTTTCCCTGCATTTCGGTCAAAGCAAATTTACTTTTTCCCGAGGATAACTTGCCTTTCTGTTTGAGTAACAATTTGATTCTGTATGCAACTCTGCAATATCTCAGTGTCTAAGAGGGACAAGGACTGCTAGATGT
Source organism: Pyrus communis (assembly GCF_963583255.1). Lineage (NCBI taxonomy): Eukaryota > Viridiplantae > Streptophyta > Magnoliopsida > Rosales > Rosaceae > Pyrus > Pyrus communis. The sequence continues at coordinate 24,872,780 of NC_084812.1, forward strand.
CGATGGCATTTTCTCTACTTTGTGTGTCAGTACTTTGTATACAATAATTTTAGGGCAATGAGCAGTGCTGAAATATTTCTCTTATGTCTTCTTCATCTCCTTCATTCTAGTTTACCATGGTGATTACCTTTTTATTCTTTTTTTTTTTTTTTGGTGTAGGTTGAAGATCTTACTCGTAAGGCTCAACTTCAAGACATTGAGATGGATAAAACTACCCAACAGTTGAAGGAGGCTCTGAAAGTAGCAGGGGAAGAAACTCTGAAATGCAAAGCAGCGAAGGAAGTAATTAAGTCGCTCACAGCCCAAGTAGGTTTCATTCTTATGTTTACAGTGAGTATGCATTCTGAATTTAAACAGTTTAGTATTTGAAATAGAGTTGTGGTCAGTTTGATTTTTCAAGAGCATGCAGTAATTTATCTGGATATTAACATACTGTGGGAAATGCAAAAGAAAAGAATGTTATGATGAAGTCAATGTGTTTTTTGTATCAGTGAGGATGTATGGAACTTCGTAACAAACAGCAACCTTACTTAGGTGCTATGTGCATATGATCAAGTTTACAGTTCTTCATCAATAATACGGAAATAATGATAAATAGCTAATAGATATATAACTAACAATTTACACTTTTTAAGTATATTTAGGTCCTCGGTAGATTATCCTATTTAGGACTGCTGTACTGAAATTCAAGTTTTGAGGGTGACGTGTCTAATATGGAAATATAAATGCAGGATCGGTCATGGAAGTTAGATTATTAATGTCGGTTTCATGTCTACTACTGAAAAAATGCATACTTTATCCCTTTCAGAAGTACATTACAGTCCTAATCTCATATTATGCATTGATTGTTTCAAACTTGTTTAATCCAAGGATAGACTTTTAACATTTTAAGTTCTTTGTCGTGACATTTCGAAACCCCATTATGCAAGAAAGCATCACAGTAGCTGAAATAATACTGTTCGATAAAAAAGTCTGAATTAGTACCTTGTTTCATTTATGTTAGTTAAAGGAAATGGCTGAAAGGTTACCAATTGGAATGGCAAGAAACATGGATACTCGTCCGTTAGACTCTTCCAGTCCCACTCATGAAGTTTCTACTACAGCCGTTGAGAAAACAAGCAGTCCATTGAATTTCCATGAACCTTATTCAGTTGTATCGGACAGTGTGATGATTTCTGATGTGCCACGGGCCACTTCGAATCACACAGAAGTGACACATTCAGAAGCAACAGCTAGGCATAAAAACAGAGGAACAAAGACTGAAATAGCACAAGGGGATGAGTGGGTTGAGCAAGATGAGCCTGGTGTATATATTACCCTTGTTTCCTTGCCTGGAGGTGTCAAAGATCTCAAGCGTGTTCGTTTCAGGTATGCCCCTTTTTCCAGATTACTTCATGCACCCAAATTTGAAAAAAAGGTCCTCAGGTATCGAAAATAAATGTGTTTGTGTTTTCGAAGGTGGATTGAATGGTGTCATCACGTGCATGTTAGTTGCATATCACAAATTAGGAGCTGTCTAATCTAGCCCAGGAAACTAATGAAAGGGTTTCCATATTGCACATATTATGTCCAAATTTTAGTACGGATTCGTGCTGATATCTAAGTCTGAATGTTGATACGTATTTCACATGTCAATGTTAATCTTTTATTCATTTTTCTACTTTTCCTAATAGTAACGTTACTTTCAAGGGATCCTAAATGTCATGTCCTTCGCGTACGAGGCCTGCATGTTCCAAACTATAATTTAACGTACACTGTCAATCATATTTAATTGACGATGACTAACTTTCAAGTGCCTCAATTCTTTCAGTCGAAAGCGGTTCAGCGAGAAACAAGCAGAACAGTGGTGGGCGGCAAATAGGGGTAGAGTATATCAGCAGTACAATGTGCCGGTGGTTGAAAAATCCAGTATTCCGATGGGGAGAGAAGGGTTAGCTCATTGAGCTGCTAATGTCAGTCAAGACACAAGCGAGAAGGGTTTTTAACCGCATTGACCCTTTAGTTTTTCATTTTAAGGAGGTAAATGCGGTAATTTCTTCTCATCCCTTGAATTTTGGCTCTTATCCTTCTTATTCTTTTTCCCCTGAGAAATGTATCGTCAACTCATCGCAGATATTTGTTTTCCGGAGGGGAAGCGGTCAGAGTAGGCTAGTCAGGCTTGTGTAAATTCTTTGTAAGTACGTTGATTGCTGGATTCAAATTCCGAAATAGCTTTGCTTGTAAATCCTTTACTCGAGAACTATTTACATAAAAAGCTCAGAAAATTCAGTTACAGTTTAACAGGTTTCGGCAATCTCCTTTCTTGTGCCTGGTTACCGTGAATTGAAACGAAGAAAGTTTCTGATCGCCGACTCATCTTTGAACTATTGCGGTCGCTTAATCTTTTTGTTCATATAACTTGATTTTTGGAGTGTCAATGACATCTTCAATTATAGAACAAAATAAAATAAAATGTCCCGGCAGCTGGCGTAATGGGTGTCAACAGCCAAAATATGTACTGAAAGGGTTCTGTTCATATGAAAGATGCACTTTTCTTATAATATGCCCCATTTTATCACCGCCAGTTTTTTGTCAGGTGACGCCACTAAAACAATGAATTGGTTACAAGAGAATCACTTCTTCGCATGACAAACCATATGCGATTCAGGAAAGAGTAAAAATGTAATCGACCTATGAAGTATTTGTTAAGGCGATAAAATAAATTTAAATCTAATTATTAGAAATAATTTACTTTTTCTCGGACATATTAGTTATACAATGCTCCAATTGAAATAAAAAATGATAGGATGCTCCCAAGCCAAGTCGGCATTTGTTGCGAAAAAAAAAAAAAAAAAAAAAAAACCAGTTGTTCCTAATGTGCCCGCATAACCTGGTCCTTAGATCTGTAAGTCAGTTCAATTTTTGTACTGCTCCAAAGAAACCAGCGTTGGCAAGCCGATGCCAGCAAAAATGGTAGCGCAATTCGAATGCTAAAATTGTCAAAAATATCATTGATGGCATGTACAAGATGGACACATTCCTGCACGTGAAAAATGAAATGTATGAGAAAACCAAACCATTAAAAAGAATAAAAACCAGGAAAACAAAACATTCTGCATTGAAAGACATTTCACGTAACAGTTGATAGTTCATATGTGAAAGAGGAATCGCAAAGACTACAACAACAACAACAAAGCCTTTTCCCACTAAGTAGTGGAATCGCAAAGACTATTGAGGGAATTTTTTTGGTGGGGGAATGAAATGCATACTTTAAGAAAAGAGAGAGCAAGTACGATTGATGAAAAGCCCATATCCAGATTAACACCCTTGGGAAAATGAAAAATTAAGTTAAAGTCAAAACTACCCTGATCAAGATAAATCATGCACCAACCTTTTACATCTTAGAATTTGTCCGCACAAAGCTAAGGTGGGACAGATAATTGCTCTCAGCAAAATCGTGTAATGAACGCTGAGTTCGTGCCCCTGTAGGCTCAGATTTCCCAGCCTCTTCCTTTAAAAATCTTCTGCACTCATCAGCATCCTGAAGCAACATGAAGGAAGCATATTACACGAGAACTAGCCACAGAGAGAGAGAGAGAGAGAGAGAGAGAGAGAGAGAGAGAGAGAGAGAGAGAGAGAGAGAGAAACTGTTTCCTCACAAATACATTATCCACACATTTACCTATATTCCCCAAAGTTATAAATTTCAGCTAAAACATGTATGTGGATGAAAGATACGATATTTATTTTGTAGTTGCACTTTATATTCTAACAATCATATATGAGAATTAATCAAACACGTGCTAAGTCTTCTAAACGACCGCTAGAACACTATGAACCGAAACCACTGCTATGAGTTTACCTGTAAGAACTCCAGCATTTGCTCTTCAATTGTACCACGCATTGCTAGAGTTTCCACATGAATTGGACGAGTAGCACCCATCCGATGAGCACGACTAACAACTTGCTCCTCCATGCTAATAACGTTTAAATGAACAGAATAGATTAAATATCATATGGAAATATAAATTTATCGACTACTGTATTGTGAATTATTGAAGCCATTATGTACAAAAGGCTTTGATTTTTGAAAAACCACATTAGAACAGAAAGTAACGTTCTTTTCCAAAACAGAGTTGAGTAAAGCAGTCAGACTTTTATTTTTTATTTTCATATATACAATCGATTCAAAAAAAGAAAAAAAGAAAAATGAAGAGAACATGATAATAGGGATTTGAGAATAATAACCTCCTGTCCCATATTGGTTCCATTAAAAATACATGGGTCACAAAGCTCAAATCGAGACCCAATGCAGCACTTCCATCCATCAAAAGAACTGTGTAACTTGGATCATGCTGGAACATGGCCAATGACTTCATCTGAACAAGGAAAGGATATTAATTTTGCACACAAAAAGAAAAGCAAATTAACTAAGAGCACACAACAAACAAGAGAATATATAATATGAGAGGGAAAATATGTACCTTGTTGCTAGCGTGCATTGGACTATACATCCCAGCATATTTAATACCAGCAATCGCCAACTGACAAAAAAGTATTTAGTTCAAATCCATTACTTGTACAGCCAGAATCATATAGCAGCGAAAATTCATGAAATAAATTAGTATTTAATAGTCACCTGCTGTTCAATGACATGTATATGCTCAAGAAATTGAGAAAATACCAACACTTTTTCCAAGTTTGTATCATGGGTCTTGGTACTCATTTTAAAGTCATGGACTTGCACTGATCCTTTTGAATCGGTTATCTCAGACAGTAAATTTTCAGTGTGCAAGGAATTATTGTTGCCATCTGGAGGGCAATGAACTTCGCTGTTAGCTTCCTGCAATGCTTTCAATTTCTCTACAATATAGGCAACTTTACTGCTAGATGTTGACTGCCAATCAGGATCCCAGTTATCCTGCATAAAGCCAAAGGCCCTACATCAGTAAAATAGTAAAACAAAAGAAACTAAAAAATGAAAATAGTTCAACTTGTCTTGAGAGCCATGCTTGCCTGTTTATATGAGGGTTGTAGCTCAATAAGATCTTTGGGAACAGGCCATTTAGGATTGGGATTTTCTGGTCGGGCTAATTCATCGGGAGTTTGCATCTCATATAAATTGCCACAGCCAGGAGATGTACACCGTTTGCTGTCCAAAGCAACACAGTCGAGGCACAAAAGATGCCTACATGGTGTAATGACAGGTAAGCGACACCATTCCTTGCACCTGATAAAATGAAAACACGATCTCTAATCAGTAGACATATTTCATCTCCCAATGGTGTGGTTGTGGGGGGTGTCAACAACTAGATTACCTAACACAGTTGCCACCGTAAACAAGATAATATTTTATATAAGCATACTCCTCCGACACGGAATCTAGACCATTCTGAACTAAAATATCCATTGTCTCCTGAATATCTTCACCAGCTTCTGTTACTTTTATATGCCCAGCTACGCAGCACGATAGCCTGACATTTCCAATAGTTGTACTTCTAGACTTCCACTGCTTTGGATTCAAAAGACTCTCCACATGAGAAGGATCTCTCCAGTCAGCCATTAATATATTGCGCTGCACTGTAACTACCAATTCGTTGTAACTTCTTGCATGTTCCTCAGTAAAATCAAGATAAGTAACTTTCTTGATACAGGGTGGAATAGCCTGCAAATCTACCTTTCTTGCACTAATCATACACCTTTGCAGTAAATGCAACAAACGTGATTGTCCTTCTTCCATCTTTGCTTCAAAAGGCCTAAGAATCCCAGCTTCCCATGATTTATGATTCTGCCCATAAGCTTCCTCGTGAAGGAACTTGAGCAATGGTTGAAGATGTGAGAGTTGACTGTTGGGTGTATTAGGAGTTGGAGTTCCAGTCAATATCCAACGGTTTGAAGCCATCAAAGAAACTGCCATCTGCATTTTGTTGGTCAAGCTAAGACTTGAGCCAAGGGTGTGACCCTCATCTAGCATGACTCTAAGCCAATGCACTTGCATCATCGCACTTTTCTTCCGAGGACCCCACTCTGCACTTAAGCGGTTGAATGTGGTTATGACAACATCATAGTCCCAAGCCAGACTGTGTGCATTAGGCTTCCTATGATCATTCCAAACATAAACTCGTAGCTGACCAGGCCTTACATGCTTCTGGATTTGAGTGTTCCAATGATCAACTAAATTTGATGGAACAACAATTAGGGTTGCCCTAGAAAGATACAGCCTGACTGAATCCAATGGTGAACAAAGAGCAATTCTGAGAGCAGCAACATCAAAACTCATATTGTCAAGATTTTGTGGGTAAAACCACCTACTAACACCCTTTTCTACTCTTCTTTTGAGACCAAATGCTTGAAATATTTTTTGAAACCCATGAGCATTTTCACCAGGAGCCGTGCAAGTGCTTATGAAAGGACTTCGCAAACCATTTGTCTCCATTGCTGAGAGCTTGTCAGGAGAAAGGTTAGTCAACCAAATTAGGGATTTCTTTGTTATGTAATTTATCAAGGGATAATGCTCTTTAAGCACACTAACGAAGAAACGAACGTTTTGTTCCTCTCCTCCAACGGTTCCTTTTGTGCAAAATCCCAGTAAATGTGTTATTGGAAGACAATTATCCCAGGCTTCTTCAGGAACGCTACAACTCTGGTAGAAACGATCAGCATTCATGCTACAAAACCATGCTTCACTAGCATCAGCAATACTAGCTGGAAGCTTCCGCCACTTGTGGCAAGCATCACACTGAACCCAGGAGTCGTTATAATCATACTTATCTGCCTTAACCTTCCTAGGCCTCTTTTTACTAGAGCTTTTGCTCGCCTCGTTAGATGCACCTTCAAATGTGGGAAAAAGATTTTTACTGATGCCGCTCAAGCTCCCGGTGCATCGAACCCCACCCACTGTTGGATCAGAATATGCAGCTGCCGGTGTTTCCATTCCTTTACCAGTAGGTCCAGGACATGAATTGATAAATCCTGTCATTTTCTCATCATGAAGAACTAGCCTAGCTCTTTTGGATCGTTGGTAGTTGGAATCCCAAATGTAATTTTGAGAATTCTGACCAGTGTCCCTCTTTTCTATGAGCATTCTCTGGTCAGCAACATAATCACCATTAAGCTCATAATAACCACTTCTTTTCTCTCCATTATGTGTACACCAGTTAACACATACCCCGTCTGGTGGATTTGCCAGTGTTCCTTGTGTCTTTAGAATAAGGGAAAGAGCAGTTATAGTCTTGCCTAATCCAGGCTCATCACAGAACATTCCCCCACGAAAATCATTCACAGTGGGAGCTACCCCAGTGACTATTTTCCCAGAGATGGTATTTATGTAGAAAGAAAATCCATCTTCAGTTGAGAAAGACAAGTACAAAGGATGTGGCAGGATGCCAGCATTTCTCTCACGCTGTAGCATCCACTCTACGGCTGCCTGCTGATGAGGAAAAAGTTTAAGTTTCATGCATGGCATGATTGAGATGGCTAACAGTCTAAGATGGCGGCAGGTAGCAGACACCCCAACAAGGTCAGTTGGGTTTAGTGCAGCTAGAATATTAAGTAAAATGTCATCAGATATCTCCCAAATACCAGAGCTGAAAGAGTCGTCACATGATTGTATTCTAGAAGAAACAGGTATTCTTGTCTTTGCAATACTAGGTAAGCCCTTAAAAATTTCATGAAGCTCAAAGAGCCTTTTCTTCGAAGAATCAGTGAAGTCATGATGCAGCTTGCAACCAAAAACATGACAATCTGAAAGATTCCATATGCTTCTGTCAGCTCCTAGAGTACTTTCAAGATAATCTCCGTTGATGAGCATTGCACTTCTCTCTCCCCAGTCAGAACTGCAATTGATGTTTTTGAACTTGTTAGGGTGAGACGGATGATAGATGCCTGTGTAATCTAACCACACAGATAAATAACAAGAAAGAAAACAAAATTCAAAGCGGCAACAACCATTTTCTTAGTTAAGAAAATGAAAGTGTACCCTGGGAATACTGCAACATACAAGAATAACCAGGATTCATAACAAGGCATAACATGAAATTTTTTAACTCTACACATACCAGCCAGTGTTCTGTACCAGCATCTAAATATCAGAAAAGACAAAACATAGAAACCGGAGAACACAAAAGTGGAAATCTTTAAAAAAGAATGATGACATGTATATGCTTTTTATTTACAAGTGATAGTTTTGTTGAAAGAAGCATGAGAGGGTGCACATGAATCCACAAAGATGTGTGTGTAATCATGCTGCGTATAAAAAGTCCAAATATTCGCTGCGTAGCGTTGGAACCAGAACCAACATTGTAGAAATGCAAGCCAATTCTATACCAGCAGATAACAAAATTACGAAACAAAAATGTAGATACTTGATACGATAATGTTCATTTCTACCCTTCTCAGTTCTCAGCCCTCTCCCTCTTCGGTTTAACAATTGGGAAATAGCTAATCGAAACCAAATGGATATACACATTTACCTCAAATGTCGAAACAGAGCTCCGGCAACGGAGCCTGATCTCGGGAACTGCCAACCAGCCAGCATTGCAATAGGGAGATAGACATCGACCAGCACCACAGCCCTGACCACTCCACTGTCTCCGGCCTCGACCCGAACCAATCGAGCATCGATCCTCAAGCACTTGTTCACAACCAACGCGTGGAGCTGGTGCACCACGCTAATGCTCCCGTGCACCAGCCCTATGCTCCTCCTGCTCCTCCTCATCCCAATCTTCCTCTCCGCCACCACCGGGACCTTCCTCTTCCTTCCCAATTCCCGCACTGGAACCTCGCATTGCTTAGGCTCCTCAGCCGAGACATCGGTGCGGGGAACTGGGTCAATGGGGGAAAGGACGAAGCCGTTTTGGGAAGTGAAATTGACGTCGGATTGGGAAATTCGGAAGCGGGTGCCGAAAGATGGGGTTTGGCGGGGGTCCGGGGAGGAAGTGACAGTGAGAACGGCGCAGAGGAAGCCGCAGAGCTTGTGGTCGGAGAAGGACGACGTGTAGTCCTCCATGGAACTGAATTGGGGATCGCAGTGAGAAAAAAAAAGAGGATTAGGGCATGGAATTAAGGGGACATTGAGTGATAAATTAGGGTTTTTGAATTTCGAATTGGAAGGGAATTAGGAAACGAAGAGGAGGGGGATGCGATGATTTGATGAGGACTGGAACTACGGGCGGAGGTTTGGTTTTGGTTTTCCTGGGGGCCCGCTTTGGAGGTTTGTTCGGTTACTTGGCGGACTTTTTACTCCCAGAAAATAAGAACGCACGTGGTTTCGATTTTTACTTGGCACTTACGACTCCGTGCTGCGCTGTGGTTACTCAAATTTTTTTTTCTTTTTTTTTTTTTTTTTTGCCTTTTATTGGCACCCAAAATTTTATTATATGTATCCATTTAATAATAAAAAACAATCGATATTATATTTTAAATTAAATTAAAATGAAGGATAAATAATTTAAATTTGAAGCACAGTAAATTAAAGAAGAAAATTTTAACTCTAGATGAATTGCCAATTAGTACTACACTTTTGTCAAAAACGAACTTGAACTACATTATTGCAGATAATATCGTTTATTAAAAAAAAAAAAAAAAGTCTAGATCAAATAAAGAAAAATTTGGTCCCTGTTATAAATATTGTATTTAAGTGTGATTGTGTAAATCCTAGATTAGATTTTATACTAGTTATTTTTTCCTACCAGGACTTGTATTCCTTAGAGGAGAATGATTATTCCCTCCTTTATTACTATAAATAAAGGCACTGTGTAGGGAAATAACATTATCTACACAACTCTACAAACACATTTCTCTCTACTTTCTCTGTTGTGCCCCTTTCTCCCCTGTTAGATTAAAATAAGCCACAACAATCCTTGCTTTTTGGTTCCAAATGTGTGGATAAATTTTAGGATTTGCCATTTTCAAAGACCCAAAAAGCCTTTTGGTTTTGACCCAAAAAAAAAGAAGAAGCCTTTTTGTTATAAATAGACAAACGTTGGAGAGGTAACTTGTCACATCCCGCCCCGGGGCGGATCACTTCCCGGCCCCGCTCCACCACCGTAGCACGATATTGTCCGCTTTGGGCTTACCATTCCCTCACGGTTTTGTTTTTGGGAACTCACGAGCAACTTCCCAGTGGGTCACCCATCATGAGAATGCTCTAACCCCCTTCTCGCTTAACTTCGGAGTTCCTACGGAACCCGAAGCCAGTGAGCTCCCAAAAAGCCTCGTGCTAGGTAGGGATGAGAATATACATATAAGGATCACTCCCCTGGGCAATGTGGGATGTCACAATCCACCCCCCTTAGGGGCCTGACGTCCTCGTCGGCACACCACGACTAGGGTTAGGCTCTGATACCAACCGAGATCAGGGCATGCTGGCCGTCACGTGGAAGTGACGTAACCAGCATGCCCTGATCTCGGTCAGGGTGTGTCATAACTTTTGCCCAGGACAGGAGTGAAGCGGGTGCAATTTATCACACTGTTTAGTTTGTAATTCTAACACAAAAGGATTGCAAGTAAAAAGAGGAAGAGAGGGATACTGAGGCATACAAGACAAGGCGGCCTTCGTGCACATAGAACGAGGCAAACTCCTAGGTGTTCAGAAGACAAGTCGAGCTCCATGCACGGAAGAATATATTTTGAAGAACAAGAATATGATAGCTTGTTGCTCAATAAATCGTAAATCCGCTTCCAAATACATTATGAAAATTCATATATATATATTGGTGTTTAGATTGTTGGTAGGGTTTTTTATTTTGGGATTTTATAGAATTAAATATTAATGAAAAACCCTTATATTTTAATAAAAGAACTTAATTTTTAATGAAAATGGCATAATTTTAATATAAAAAAATTATTAAAAAAAAGACTAGACGCGTGGGACTTGTGTGTCCATCAAAGACACTGTTTATGAAATTGAATACTATTTATGAAACTAAGCTATTTATGAAACTGAAACACTATTTACAAAATTGAACACTATTTATGAAACTGAACACTATTTACGAAATTGAACGGTACTACACTATTTATTGGCCCAATTTCATATATAGTGCCTAGTTCTTGATCATGTTTCATAAATAGTGTCTATTTATCGGGTCCAGTTTCATAAATAATGTATAATAATTAGTACAATTTCATAAATGTCTCTTTCTTGGTCTGGTTTCATAAATAGTGTCTAGTAATTGATCCACTTTCATAAATAGTGCCTAGTTCTTTGTCATGTTTCATAAATAGCATCTAATTCTTGATCCAATTTCATAAATAGTTTCCATCTATCGGTTTAGTTTTAGAAATGGTGCCTAATTCTTGGGTTTCGTTTCATAAATAGTGTCTACTTATTAGTCTAGTTTCATAAATAATGTCTACTTGTTGGTCTAGTTTCATAAATAGTGTCTACTTATTGGTTAAGTTTTATAAATAGTGTCTAATTCTTAGTTTAGTTTCATAAGGTTTGAAATTTAGACCCTTTTTGGTCTTGTAAAAACACCCATTACGCCTAAAACGATGAACCATTTAGATCAAAATTTTGAGAAGATTATGTCACATCCCAGCTCGACTCCGCCTAGCACGATATTGTCCGCTCTGGGCTTACCATTCCCTCACAGTTTAGTTTTTGGGTTTCGGCACAAGAACTTCCCGGGGGGGTCACCCATCATAGGACTGCTCTCGCCCAAACTCACTTAACTTCGGAGTTCTTATGGGATCTGGAGCCAGTGAGTTTCCAAAAGGCCTCGTGCTATAGGGAGGGGAGTATGTACATATAAGACACATCACCCCCCTCTCCGTTGGTTGATGTGGGATCTTACAATCCACCCCACTTAAGGGGAACCCAGCGTCCTCGCTAGCGCATCCGCACCGAACGGCAGAGTGACTCTGATACCAAATTGTCACATCCCAGCTCAACTCCGCCGTAGTACGATATTGTCCGCTCACGACTTACCATTCCTTCACGGTTTTGTTTTTGGGTTTCAGCACGGGAACTACCCAAGGGTGTCACCCATCCTAGGACTATTCTCGCTCAAACTCACTTAACTTTGAAGTTTCTATGTGATCCGAAGCCAGTGAGTTCTCAAAAAGCCTCGTGCTATATGGAGGGGAGTATATACATATAAGGCATATCACCCCCTCACCGTTGGTCGATGTGGGATCTTACCGATTATGTCTTCAGTAATTATATTTAAAAAGTTGTTTTCAATTACCAAATTAAAATTCCCTCACATTTTTTACATACCTACAATAATTAAATGTAGCTCTCCATCCAATTTCTTTAGCTTGGGTGTCATTTTGGAGAAATTTGTCCTTCTGCTCGTAACACAAGTGGTACAACATGTGTTATTATGTAAATGGTGGGAAATTTTATTTTTTATGTTATTAATTTTTTAACACAAGAATCTCACCACTTGTATAGAGACACGTGGTGTACCACCTTGTATTCCGAGTACATTGAAAAATCTCTCATCATCTTAACTACTATTGGGAAACACCACAACAAAAATAAAATTGGGAAATGTAATCAATTTGAATTCTTTCTCTTATTCTAAAAAGAAAAAAGAAAAAAAGAAAAAAAACAAACAAACTCTTAAGACAACGGGGAAAAAAAAAAAAAAAAAAGAGTGGAAAGGAGGAAAGGAGGATGAGGGAGGTGGGCGGAATTTAGTAAATGATTTTTTATTTGAACAATCGATATTATCTATACTAAGAGAAGGATGATGAGTTAGCAATAATATAGTTCAAATTTGTTTTTGGCAATAATCATTAAATAAAGTTAGTTGATGATTTTTTTTATTAATTGCAAAGATTAATTTAAAACCTTTTTTCATTAGTTTTTTTTTTTTTTTTTTTAAATTTCTTCTTAAACTCATTATTGTTCTGGAAAACCACTGTTCTTATTCCCGTTATCATAAAGAAATTATTAATATTTGAATTTTTTTTGTACCAAATTTAATTCTCTGGGTTAATTTGATATTTTTTTTCTTGAACAAATTGTGATTCTCTATATGTAATCTTTGTAATTCGTTTACAAAGAACAATAAGGTGCGATGGTTTGCCAGCGTGTAATGCTAATGTCAAACCCCAGCTTTGTGCTCGTCAAATTAAAACATGAAGCTTTAATGGAGTCAAACTACAAACCCCCATCTTAACAAGGTGTAAGAAAGTTGGCAATTCCTTTAATGCAGTTGTGTGGAGTTGTGTGACTTTACTTGGGTTGACAGACACCCATCTTCACTTGTTCATGTACTTAATAAAGATGGACTGCCTTGCCCACATTAATTTTCTTTGTTTGTGCAAGGGGTGACGCTAGTTGTTTCCTGGTAGTGCCCGGCTTTCTTCCCCTTACACTTCCAGCTTTGTTATTTGCTTGTTTGCCTTGTTGTGGGCTTTCGTTGTCTTTGGCATCTTTGCCCTGTTTATAAATTCCAGTTAACCAAAATAATAAAAAAAATAAAAATATGGGAAATGTTATTGGCACTTTAAAAATCTCATTCGATTTTTCTTTCAAAATATAGAAAGTTTGGAGCGTAGAATGAGATTTTTGGAGTGCCAATAACAATTCCCAAAAATATAAAAACTACAAACATTAGAACTCAATCCATGCAGCGTTTCGGGTGACTCTATCCATTAGAACTCAACTCCCCATCAAAATGTCATCGGAAAGTTTCATATCACTGGTCGACTACAAACATAAAATCTTCCGTACAGTAAACTTCCGAAATTCAAATGATAGAAAATCACTAGAAATGTAAAGGATGCCAAGAGAAACTCATTCGTTACGATATAGTTTGTTCATTTATACATTAAATATTGTTATACACAGAATGTTACAATCTGACTGCGTCCATTTGATTACGATCACACTAGGATAGGATGATGAAGGTTAAGAGGGGAAATCAAAGAAATAGGGATACTCTGGGAATTTAATTTAATGACCCTGTAACAATTTGTGTTGTATTGACTCTTTGCCGGCAGACTTGACCATCTAGAAAAAACATCAGTACATAGAAGTATTGTGTTGACTTGGCCTGGCCTGGCAGCTGCAAACGCAACTTCCAGGAAGCTTAAAAAAAAAAAGAAGCATTTCTTATGAAGTTGCATAAGCATAAGCCAAAAGTATTCACTGTTAGAAATCAACCTCTAGAAGTGCTTTTTGTTTCTCCCTTCACTTTTCTTACCTGGAAAGGAACAATGGCTATCGGAGAGGCCTTTCTTTCTGCCTTTCTTCAAGTTTTGTTTGACAGATTGGCTTCCAATGAGTTTGTAGGCTTACTGTGCGGGAGGAAGTACGATGACTTGCTGGACAAGTTGAAGGTCACTCTTCTGACTGTTACGACGCTGCTTAATGATGCCGAGGAGAAGCAGTTTTACAACGTTGCTGTGAAGAAGTGGTTGCACATGACTAAAGATGCGCTCTATGATGCCGAGGACTTACTAGATGATCTCGCTAGCGAAGCCTTGGCTTGTAAGATGGCAGCTGAATCTCCGGCCACCACTAAACAGGTATGGAATTGGAACCGTATTTCTACCTCTCTCAGTCCATCTAGTAGAGGGATCGAACATAAGTTGGTAAAGATAATTGAGAGGTTGGAATTGATTGCCCAATATAAAAATGTTCTGGGGTTGAAAGACAATGTTCTAGCCTTTAGACATAGATCACCAACAACTTCGTTGGTAGATGAATCATGTGTTTACGGCAGGAGCTGTGACAAAGAGGAGATAATTCGAGTTTTGTTATGTGATGAACCAACTAGTAGAAAGGTTGGTGTAGTTCCTGTCATTGGCATGGCTGGAATTGGAAAGACGACTCTTGCACAACTGATTTACAATGATGAAAGAGTGGACAAGCATTTCGATTTAAAAATTTGGATGTTTGTGTCTGATCATTTTGATGCAGTGAGGGTGACGAAAACAATTCTCGAGTCTGTCAATATGAAAAATGTTGATCTTGATGACTTGAATCTACTTCAAGTTTGTTTGAAAGAAAAATTGGCTGGAAAGAGATTCTTGATTGTTTTGGATGATGTTTGGAACGAGAGGAATGATGATTGGGATCTCTCATGGATTCCTTTCAGAGCAGGGAGAAGCGGAAGCAAGATAATTGTAACAACGCAAAACAGCGATGTTGCATCAAGCATGGGTACGGTTCCAGCTTATCATTTGACAGGTTTATCATTTGAAGATTCTTGTTTATTGTTCAAGAGCCAAGCATTTGAGAATCGAATCATTGATGCTAATCTCGAAGCCATTGGTAAGGAGATTGTCAGCAGGTGTGATGGTTTGCCCATGGCAGTGAAAAGATTCGGAATCCTATTGCACTCTAGAAGGGAAGAAGATGAATGGAAGGATATGTTCAGTAGGAAAATATGGGATCTACCAGATGATGAAAGTAACATCCTTCAGACTTTAAGATTAAGCTACCATCACCTTCCTGCACATTTGAAGCCGTGTTTCGCATATTGTTCCTTGTTCCCTACGGAATTTGAATTTGACAAAGATTCACTTGTTCTGTTGTGGATGGCGGAAGGTTTGCTTGAGCAACCAAAAGGAAATAAAACTTTGGAAGATGTCGGTGGGGAGTATTTTCAGGAGCTGGTATCCAGATCATTCTTTCAACAATCACTTCACAATCGATCAAGATTTGTAATGCACAACCTCATGAAAGAGCTAGCTCAATTTGTTTCTGGAGAGTTCTGTTTCAGATTGGAGGATAAAGTCGACGACAGCAATCAATACAAAGCATATGAGAAGGCTCGCCATTCTTCATATATTCGCCGCCAACGTGAGTTCACTACAAGGTTTGACTCCTTCAGCAGACTTGAGTGCTTACGCACCTTCCTTCCGCTGGATGATTTGGATCCAACAGACGGAACTGGATTTAGCTATTTGGCTAACAAAGTCCCTCGTGATCTACTTCCAAAGTTGCGATATCTGCGAGTGCTATCTTTCAATGCTTGTCGTATTACTGAACTGCCAGATACAATAGGCAATTTAAAGCATCTACGCTATCTGGACCTCTCTCGCACTGCAATTAAAAGGTTGCCTGATTCTACGAGTATGCTTTGCAATTTACAAACATTGTTATTAGTAGAATGTCGCTCTCTCACTAAGTTGCCAGCAGAAATGGGGAACCTGACAAGCCTACGCCATCTTCATATTGACGGAAGCAGATTAAAAGAGATGCCACTGCAAATGTGTAGACTGAAGAATCTCCAATCCTTGTCTAATTTTATGGTAGGTCGGGAGAATGGCTGTGGAATTAAAGACTTGAGCGACATGCTGCAACTTAAGGGATCCCTTATCATTTCAGGACTGCAGAATGTTGTGAATTTTGTAGATGCAATGGAGGCTAATGTGAAGGGCAAGGAAGGACTTGATCACTTGGTGTTCCAATGGAGTGACAGTTCTGATGATTCGCTCGCTGATACAGATGAAGAGGATGTTTCTGACATGCCACAAGTTCACAGAATCCTAGACGATCTCAACATCAGAGGTCATAGTGTTACGAGATTTCCGAGTTTTAAGGAAACCATGGATGCTTATGAACAAGAGGCCAATGAGTTAAGGTTGAAAAGGAGAAACAGTATGGATGGTTCAAGAAATGAAAGATCTGAGATGGTTGTATTCGAGATGCTGCAACCTCATAAAAATATAAAAAAAGTTACGATTGAAGACTATGGAGGCACAAAATTCCCCAGTTGGATTGCGTCCCCATTGTTCTCCAATATTCTATATTTAAAGCTCATCAACTGCAGGAAGTGTACACGACTGCCGGCACTCGGGCAACTTCCTTCACTAAAAGACCTCATTGTTGAAGGGATGGAGGGCATAACAAGTATAGGCGTCGAGTTCTATGGGGATTACCATTCATCTGTCCTTCCATTTCCGTCGTTGGAGACCCTAAAATTTGACTACATGATAAACTGGGAGGAGTGGTCTTCTTCTGGGGTTGAAGGACGGGAAGATTTCTGTTGCCTGAAAAAGATTGAAATTCTAAACTGTCCAAAGCTCAAAAAGTTCTCTCAGAACTTCTCAGCCTTGAGAAAAATGAGAATTAAGTGGTGTGAGGAATTGATTGCTCTTCCAAGCCTTTCAAAGACAGATAATCGTTTAGAGCAACGCGGAGAATTCCCTAACCTCCTTGAGCTTTTTATATGGACATGTCCCAACCTAAGGGAATTACCTAGCATATTTCCGTCTCTGCAAGTCCTCGAGATAAATGGATGTCAAGAACTAACAGAGCTGCCCAAGCTCCCTTTGATCAGGGAGTTGGAACTTAAAAAGTGCAATGAGGAGATACTACGAAGTATAGTTGGACTTTCCTCGCTGACCTACATGCATTTGCATCAAATTCCCGGGCCAACACGTCTACTTGAAGGGTTTCTACAACACTTGACAGCTCTTGAAGAGTTGAAGATTGTGCATCTCAGCGAGATGGTCACTTTGTCTAATGAGATTGGATTGCGAAATCTCAAGCACCTCCAACGCTTGGAAATTTCAGGATGTCCATTCTTACAGGAGTTGCCACAATGCTTGCACCAACTCTCATCTCTTAAGGAGTTTAAAGTTTGGAGATGTCCTTCACTTGTATGCTTTCCGGAAACAGGTTTTCCTTCCACGCTTAGAGGCCTTGAGATCAAGGGTTGTGATGCTCTCCAACTCCTACCAGAATGGAAGATTCAGAACAGCACTGACTTGTGTTTTCCGCTTGAGTACTTGGTAATTGAAGGCTGTTCTTCTCTGAAGTCGTTTCCGAAAGGTGACCTTCCCAGCACACTCAAAGAACTTGAAATCCAGAACTGCAAAAATTTGGAATCCCTTCCAAAGGACATGATTCACAATAATAGTTCTCTTGAGTTTCTTAAGATTTCCGGGTGTCCTTCTGTTACATCCTTTCCGAGAGGTACTTTTGGTCTCCCTGCAGTAACATCCGGCGTAGTCATGAACCTTAAACAGCTCATCATCAATGACTGCACCAACCTCCAGTTCTTACCTGAAGGTCTGCACAACCTTGTTCATCTCAATAATTTGGAAATTACTGAGTGTCCACTTGTCGAGTCTATCGCGGAATTTGACCTACCAAACTCCATGCTGAAAGCAATTAAAGTTTCTGATTGTAGAAGCCTCAAGTCCCTACCAAAACGTATGCACAACCTCACGTCTCTTCAAGAACTATGCATAGAAAGTTGCCCTAGTCTCGTCTCATTTCCAGATGGTGGATTGCCAACTAATCTATCTTCATTGTCGATCATGGATTGTGAAAACTTCAAGCCTTCATTCGAGTGGGGGCTGCACAGACTCACCTGTCTCACCAACCTCGCCTTTGGTGGTTGTCAAGGACTGGTGTCATTCCCAGAGGATTGGCTGTTGCCTATCAGTTTATCCTCTCTTCAGCTTCAGCGACTGCCAAATCTCAAGTTCCTACCCAACAGACTTAACAATCTCACCTCTCTCGATAATCTGGAAATATCGGAATGTGACATACTTCAAACCTTGTTTGAAGAGGAGCAACCGAAGATGCTTCAAAATTTTGAAATTCTGGGATCCACTCTCACTAGTGGTTTTGTGTAAATTGATTATAATTCTGTGTTCATCAATGCAAAAGATCCATTCACTTCAATTTCTTACCAGTCGATATATGTCGTTTAAAAATCTAGTTTTCCATCTGTGTTGCATCTGTGACATATAGCATTCTGGTCAATGGGAACCTTCAGGACTTATTCAACCAAGTCGGGGATTAAGACAAGGTGATCCAGTATCTCCAGTCTTGTTTTTAATATGTGCGGAGCGTTTATCTGCACTTATTAGGAGGAGGGAAGATGGTTGTCTACATGGCTTTCAAATCTCGGCAAATAGTCTGACTATGTGAGAGAGCACACAAAAAGACCTAAGAAGCAATTGATGGAAGTGATGAAGATCATCTCGGATTGCAGGCGGACAGTGCTTCGAAGAGAAGGTTCTGACGATGTCTGGAATGGTGGAGGTGAGGGTTCATGGCTAGGCGGAACATTTCTTATCTCCGGCGGGTAAAGAGGTTCTACTGAAAGCTGTGGCCTCGGCATTACCCGATTCTGCAATGTCAAGCTTAAAACTGCCGGTCAAACTATGCAAGGAAATAGAAAGACTACCATCAAGGTTTTGGTGGAGGGACAAAAAAGCACTCAGAAAGGAGTTCATTGGGGTACTTGGAGCAAGGTCACAACATAGCAAATGCTTGCCAAAATTTGGATGGCACATTCTACAGTGTCCGGAATCTCTCTTAGCGCCGCCACTTTGAGGCCAAAAATTGCCTTAAAAGACAATTTAAATAAAATCTCTTGTTTGCTCAAGCAAAGCGATCTCGATTGAGTCGATTCTAGGCCGCAGTACATAAACAAAAAAACGAACAGAAGACGTATATCTTAGGAGGAGCTTCCACTCTGTCCGGGTTTAACCTGGGATTTGATGGCAGACTAGAAAACCACCTGCAGACACACAACGCCAAGTGCAACATTTCTGTTTGCTCGACCAAGTTATCTCAATGATTAAATTCTATGCCGAAGGAAAAACCTACCAAGCCGTATGACAGGATTTACATGTAAACAAGCTGGCCCGAAGAGAGGGTGGGGAGAAAGGAGAGAGGAGATCGGGAGGATTAAAGTCAAGGCCGATATAAAATGGTCTACTGAGGTGTTTGCCCGTGCATTGGTGGCCCTGGTGGAGGTTGGGGCATACCAGATTGACCCCTAGACTGCAATACGCAAGACAAGGACAAATTAGCTTTTCCCGAGTTAATGTTGAGATTTATGAAAATTTCTGTACCACCAAGGTACAAATTATTGTCTTACCTGATAAGGATTATACCCCGGATGCATGGGAATTTGCCCAGGCTGACCCCGATTGAAGGTGCCACCCTGAGGATACATTTGAGCTCCACTTGCATTTGTTGCGCTCTGCATGTTTGGCATACCATTTGGAAAACCTCCACTTGTAGGCAGAGATCCCGAGTGCATTGGGTTCATGCCCATAAAATGACCTTGTGGCAATGGGTGACCCATCTGATTCATTGTACCTTGAATTCCCTAAGGAACCAAACTAATTTTAATTACCACCAACTACGAGATTTTCCAGGAGTACATAGGCAACAAGGATCGTTCTAAAACCGAATGCAATCTTCACTATTTCTTGAAGTAAGAATATCTAACTTATAAAACAATATTCCAGGGGGATCCAATTTATAAAAATAAGACGTGAATAAATGTAATAAATAATTCTGTGAAAAAAGATGGCATACCATTGGCATTGAATGTGAGGTAGGAACAGATGAAGGCATAGATCCAGGCCCTGAAGATGGCATACCAAGTGGTGGCATTTGGGGTGGCGGTCGATGTAAATGAGGATGCGGCAGCAAGGGTAAATGGGATGGAGGCTGCAAATGTGGCATATTTGGAGGTGCCATAGACATAGGGGGCATTTGTTGCGGGTGACCTTGGTGTTGGTGTTGGTGTTGTGGCATCTGTTGAGGAATTTGCTGATATTGTTGCTGCTGATTCACAGCAAGAAGAGAGGGGTGTGGACCAGACGGGAGAGGTGGAGCACCTAACGCCATCGAAAGTGCATGAGGCTGCTGTTGCTCCCCCTGATTTGATGCATCAAGTGATAACGGCATAGCAACTCCAACACCTGGAATAGTTCCTTCATTTCGAGTCAACCCAGGAACAAATGGTCCAGGAGTTGGTGGTCCTTCAGGTACTGGAAAATTACTAGTCATGCGACCACCAAAAGCAGGGTTTTGCTCACCATAACCTGAGAAAAATAAAAATAACATGATGCGCTGATCAATTCAGGACGCATTTACCTTAATTAAAGTACAAATTCATATGCAGGGTGTGGGAGGGTGGGTTTTTGTGTGCGCCACGCACACACTTATATGTGCATTTTTCTCTATAATATGACCCCCTGTACGTAGCATATCGAGTATTAAGACCATGTCATACCCAAACTTGAAAACAAAATATCCTAAATGCTGACGACATTAGTTATTTTTTAAATAAATACCCTTAAAGGGAAATGTTGAGTCATGCTTGGTGTTGCACAAGTCAAACGTAAAATGCTGAAAATATGACTTCTATTTGATAAGATAATGGGCTATATAGTTTACCATTTTGATTTGGGGGTGGCAAAGTACTACCTTGATTTTGGCTGGTGTTAGATTTATCACGACCAGTATCTCCTGGCCTATTTCTGCACCAAAACTTCGTAGTGTGATCATTGCTACCACTGCAGAAGAACAATAAAAGTAAATGAAGCCACTGCCAAACCAAAACAGTATTTCAGATAATTGTGACACTAGCTTGTTGAGAGTACACCAATATTATTCCATAACAAAAAATCCAAAACATCAAGATCCATATGCTCATTGATCCTTGGCCGAACATTAGACACATCTAAATGAAGCCCAATCACTACAGAATTTGGATTTTGGTAAAGGTAGTAGACAAAGACACAACTCATATTAAACAAATAAGATCCAATCCATAAGTTAAGGGAAACAACTCAGGGCACAAAGAATGTTCTTATTCCAGAGACATGCCTCCTCTGACAAATCACAAGGTTTTAAAAATAGGTGGTTCCCGTTGATCTAAACTTCTAGCAATTTTTGTACGAAATTGCATTACTGTCAAGAAGCAAACTCACGTTATGATGTGTTATGCTCCACTTTCACATAAAAATTTACAACAGCAATCTCACAGCCAGCAAAGTGATTAAGGACAAACCCAACATAGTTTCTATTCTTCATCCGGTTTCCTATATGTTAGTTCGCTTGAGATTCATTTACACAGGAAAAGGAAAAAAGAAAAGAAAAAATCATCAGAGCATCTTGGAATTGCCACTAAATCCTAGGACAAAGTGCTCTGTCAAAAATTGAATGCTTTAATGACATAGCTTTTGAGGCAACTGCATTCACAAAGGGAAAATCAAAGGTAGGCCATCTTAGGAGATCATTTTACAAGTAAACTTAATGATAAAGTGAATTGGTTTTGGGAGCATTCCAGTTTTGGCAATTTTCACAATTCACATCTATAACATAAAAGTTTGAAAGGGGGAAGATCTTAATAAAAAAAAGAACAGAAAACATGTTATGAAGACAAGTAATACATACCTGCAGAGAAGATAACCGATAGGATGCCATGCAAGATCCCACACACTGTGATCATGTGCATTGGGAATTTCAACCTGGGGAGTTTCATGCCTGTGCATCAGGATATTTTAGCTTTCAGAAACTTCCAAGTTATAATGAAGATCCATATGAACATAATAATAGTAATTCGTACTGAAAACTTGAAGATATCGTCATTTTCTCCAGTCATCTAAAAGGACATAAATTGTAAATATGTAATACGTCTTTTTTTTTTCTTTTTTTCTTTTTTTCTTTTTTTTTTTTTGTCAATAATACGTCTTTGCAATAAAGCAATTTATATTTCACTATTATTAATTCATAAGATATCTTACTATTATTTTTCCTCACTTATTTATTTCCAGCATTTTCTGTGATACTTAAGTTCCAAGAAGCACTGATACTGTCCCTTCTCCCCTCAAGATGGATCAGTTCCATATATGCTTCCTGATAACAGATTACACTTTCCATATCTATATGACTAATTTGGTTCAAAGGGTTGCCTTATAATTCTAATAGAATTAAAATATGGGTTTCCTTACTTTCTAAACCATTCATTTCTTTCTAGAAAATACATACGTGTTGCAACAAAGACAAGTATGTAAAATTAAAAGGTTTAGAAAATACATACGTGCACTTAATTAAGAGTAAATCATAAAGGAAACTGAAGATCATAGGAGGTACTAGGATTGAGAATAGAATTTACCCAACAATCCAATGGTAAATGGATCCATCAAAACTCCCACTAACAAAATATTCTTCATGAAACGGATGCCAAGCCAGAGCTGACAAAATTTCAAAGAATGACAACCATAAATATTATACAATATATACATATAAAATGTTGATTAATATCTTGAGCACATTAACTTTGGCCCTCCATTGATGAGGCATGTGCATAATAAAGATGCAAGGGAAATGGGAGGAAGTTTTCCAAACAGAAATATTTTGCAATACTAATAATACAAGTTACAACAAACAATAATCATAATGACGCTCATCCATGAGAAATTTAATAAGAGTCAACAATAATGCCAAACAGTACCAGAAATAATAAAAACAATCCAACAGGGATGAACAAAATGGGATACTTGGGACCAATAAGGCAAAATTTCGAGAAAATAGATGATAAGAGTTTGATGGATGAAATGGAGGTATCCTTTTGTGAAAGAAAAAACACAAAATCATTTGAAAAGAACTGTCATTAGGTTAGCTATTCATTATGGGGCCAATATTACTTTTAATAAAAGCAAGGGTAATGTATGAATGTAGCAGAGACTATGGTTCTGGTTAAAGGTGTTCAGTGAGGCCATCTAAGTTGGGTTATCAAACATGAGAGAGGCTTTATTTTGGGAGATGCATTAGCTTTATGGCAAGAGGAAGAAGGCTATGGTTCTAGGAAGATGCGCCGTGTGATGGCTGCTTTTCATGTAATATGAGTGGAGAGTAAAAGAAGGACATTTGACAATGTGAGTGGGTGGTGAGGCGGAGTATTTGTCGGAGAGGGTTCTCTTTTAAGCAATTCTATCAGGGTTTGCTCAGAGATATTCTATGAGTGGAGAGTCAAAGAAGGGTATTTGACAATGTGAGCGGGTGGGCAGGTAGATTATTTTTGCGAGAGAGTTCTTTCTTTGCAAGCTTTCAAATAGGAATGCAGCTGTAATAAGTGTCCATTGTTTCTTTGCTAATTTTTTTTGTTTTGTTTTAGAGCTCTCCAGATCTTTGATCTGGTGAACATCTTTTACACTGTTTTATGCTAATTCTTTCTCTTTATTTTTTGTGAAAACTATTTCTCTCTCTTTAATGTCATTGTGTTTCCTATCCAAAAAAAAAAAATGTACACAGAGATAAGAATATTAAGATGGATTGATCAGGATAACCAAAAAAGGTAAGTCCAAACACCAAGGCATTAAGGAAACATCGAAGGTGGCACCTATTAGTGACAAGATAAGAGAAATACTAAGGTATCAGAAGAAACTTCACTGACCAGTCACATCCTTTCGATGCCCGCGGAAGGATGCAAGTTCTTTCATGGCCCTTATGTCATAAACCTGAGAGTATGGGGTGCAACAATATCATCAGCCACAGGAGGAAACTATAAATTTTCAATGAACAAAGAGATCCATTATCAATTTAAGTGACAGTTCAGAAGAAAAAAAAAATTGGCCACCAACCTTGATGATTTGATCCTTCGAAGCAGTTAGCACCCAGTTACCATTTTGGTTCCATTTAACCGAGAGCACCATATTTTTATGGCCATGACTGCAAAGACATGCATAACATTTTAATAGAAATTTAAATAATAAATAACTTACAGGTTTAACTGCAATATCTCTCTACTTACAACGAACAGAGTTCTCGCCCTGACTTAGCATCCCAAAGTTTAACAAGACTGTCTTTCCCACCTACAGTGTAACCCAACCATATTGAAGTAATCGAACATTGACTTACAATAAGATCTCGATATCAACTTGGAAGAGAATTTTTGCAAATACCTGAAACTAGTAGAGATTTAGTAGGGTGCCAGTCAACACTCTTCACATCCCAACCATGGCCTGCCTGAGTTCAAACCACATAGAGAAATTCTAAGGTTACTCCATGCACTTCTTAAGCATGCAAATCCCAAGAACATGACGTCAAAAACTTTAAAAACAAAGAAACTTAATGCAGTTATGAATCTAAGATAATCTGTTCATGGATTTTCTGCTTTGAACCCAATAAAGTATTCCAACAATAGATCAACAACATATCCCGAGTACTGAGAATGCTACATGCTCTATGCATTTAGATGAAGCATCAAAGCAGTCCCAAACTTACAGACTAGGGATCACTCTTTAAACAAGATTTTGTGCCATTCGAAGTTAAATTTTAGTTAAAACCCCTTTTGGTCTTATGGTCTAGCTAACCCAACTTTACACCCTGGTAATACTTCCTGACATTTAAGGAGGGAGGGAAACAACTATATTGGCTGTTCAAACAGCTAGGGGTCCCGCAATGCGAGATCCCACTTAGAAGCTTTTCTCATACGCATACTCAAAGCACATGCTGAAATGGGTAAACATCCTCTCCATTAACAAAAATTTGAGGAAATGGACTCTTCATTTCACAAACTTGTGATTTTCAACCAGCCATAGTATATGTTTAACTTGGTTGATGTGATGTATCTCAAGTCATACTAACCCAAATTAACTAAATATATAGCAACTCCCACTTCTCAATACAACAAAATGTAAATAAACAAACAGGTCCCAATAAACACCAGTTTACTGGGTGTCAAAATACGTAATGCAGAAAACAAGAAATTGGAGTATTTGGAAAGAGAGCTTGAAAGAGACTTTAAGAAAAGATATGGAGTACTTGGAGCTAACGGAAAACTTGGTGCTAAACCAAGCGCAATAGCGTTCTAAGATTCATATAGCCGACCAATTAGTGGGATAGGGCTTGGTGGTGGTGGTTGTTGTTGTAGAAAACAAGAAATCCCCAGAAACAATCTAACACTTCGAAATAAAGTATATTTCTGTCACAACATTCCAATCCATTGCCAAAACCAGAAAATTTCTGGTAGGCAACCAGGGTTACCAATTATGAAAGCTACATTGAAAAGGAATATAGATCCTAAGGTTTTCCCTTACAAATCTGAATGGGAAACGTATTTAAAATAATAAATAAAGAGAGAAAATATAATATTAAGATGAATTCAATTTCACATAGAAAATGGATGTCTATGTGTTTAGAGCTTTGGATGAAGGGTATGCATTTCTTTTATTGTACAGATAACAACATACCAATAACATCATATAGAAGTACTTGGATTGAACTAGCAACCCATGCTCAACAAGCTCAGGCTATATCCATTGTGTAGTCAAAGCACTTTACCAGTCAGTGTGCGCTCTTCTTGGCACCGTGCAAAGTCCCAAACTTTAACAGTATTATCATCGGAGCAGGAACAGAATTTCAAGTCAGTCTTGCAGAAGCTGTTACAACGGCCCAGTTAACAAATGTCTGAAGCAGAATGAATAATATTATGCAAACAGGAGAATTTACCTTAAGTCGCGAACAGATTCTTTATGAGCAGATTTATTTGCCTTTACATTATTCATGTTGTTTTGCCAATACCTAACAAATACACCCATATGTATGAACAAGTTAAACTATCATAACTTTTCATTTAATAGAACTTATTAAAAATTAAAAAAATCATATCTGTAATTACTTTATTGCACCGCCATCATCACCAGAGACCATCCAATTGTCATTATGACTCCACACCATAGACCTGATTGCTTGATCATGAGCCTAGAAATTGAAGAAAAAATAATCAGCTCTCATTCTGATATCCATTGGACAGTAATTAAAAGAAATGGACGTCTAATTTTTTTTTTTCAAGAAGAAACTATAGAAAGTTATTATAACAACAGAAGAAATTACAACTAGTGGCTAAGAAATCCACCAACTAGCTAAGACCTCTCCAGTAGGACTACTTTACAAGTAACTAAAGCTGTACCAAATTCATTTTACGGCTGCTAACACATACATCACAATAATCCCTAAACTCATTCGAAACTGATGCCCAGAGGGCTGCCCAGTATCTTACTCTACCCATAGTTCCTCTACTCTCACTCCCTTATAATCCTCAAAATTCTTCTACTAACCTGAAGAATCATTTCAAAGTTAAATGATTGTCCATTCCAAAGAGTGAATTCCCCACTTTGAGAGCCAGTAATAAGACGTCTTCCTGTAGGAGTCCACTGTAAAAAGAAAAAGAGAGAGGATGAGGTCAGCGAAAATTAGAAGGATAGCTCAACAACAAAACCAATAAAATGACACAAAAAATTCCCTTTTTTGTTTTTTGTTTTTTTTTTTTTTTTTTTTTGAGAAGAAATGATAACACTTTATTAAAATAATAACATGAATTACAAAATAGTGGATAAGAAATCCACCATCTAGCAAAACTAGCTAAGGCCTCTCAAGTAGATCTATTTACAAGTAACATAACCTCAACCAAAATCATTTTACGGCTGCTAACATATACCACACTATATGAGAAAGAGAATAATCCCTGAACTCATTCAAAACTGATGCCCAGAGGGCTGCCCAGTGTCTTACTCTACCCCATAGTTCTGCTACCCCCACTCCATTATAATCCTTCAAAACTCTTCTATTACGCGCCGACCAGTGAGAATACAACCTTAAAAGTAAAACCGCTCAAGTGTTTAACACCAGAGCTCATATCCAATAGGATACACCCCTTGTACACCCTCCCTAAAACCGTGTGGATCACTCTCTCAACCTAGAGAAATATCCTCTCTAGTAACCCAACAGTAAACCCACTCCTGTAACACACCCAAGAGTAAATCCACTTTTGTATCCCATGCACTCAGATAATTCCCATCTGAGTCATACTTCAAACGACCAAGGCCTCCACCTTTGTATAGGGCTTACGAGAAGCAGCTAGAAATCAGTAGCCACTTCCTTGTACCAATGCACCGACTTGCATTAAATACACAAAATTTAACCCAGTTGTTCCACTAATGGAACTCTCTTGAGCCAGCCATAATTATCCGTCAATACACCAGCTAAATAACCACTATATTAATTTCAATACAATACCAAGAACCCAGTATGCGAATAATGCATGTCTTTCTGTCAAATTGTGTCAATACATGTCCAACCACATCCATTTACCATGAGTAAATTCATGGGAATTTCAAAAGCCATGCACCTCCACTTAGGAGGGAGGTTATTCTCAACAGCGTCTACATGTCATTGATGTCAGGTGTCAATCAAACAACAATACTATAGAAATGATAGTTGAACAATAAGATTATTCATTATTGAAAAGTTTTTGGAAATATGCCAGCCGGTAGTCACACCTCCCTCCAAAATAGGGATCCCAAGTTCAAATCTCCCTCCAAACAACATAACTCCAAACTCAAAAAGAAAACATCAACATGCTCAATGAAGGATGCACAGAAAAACATAAAAAACACATAGAGAAAGAGGATTTAGATTTTCTTTTGACCAAATCTGAATTGTAGTGAAACTTACCAAAACCCGATTAATCGGACAACGATTCTTGTTTAAAGAAGTGTGTACAAACTTTGCAGCAAAGCTAGTGGATGGATTATCTGAGTAGGCAACTGACGGCAACATCTACATTGAAAACACAATATTCATGCAAAATGAACATATAACCAAGTTCAGACAACAATTGGACTACCATCATGCTTCCAATTAAGAATTTCTTGAACACAAAGAAAAAATGAAATAGAAATAACAAGGACTACTGACATCAATTGCTGCTGCAGGTGTGGGTTGCAATACCGTTCTATCCCTTGCATCGCGCTGCCACATTCGAATCTGAACACAATAATGAATGATTTTAGGATACTTGATCACTAATATAAATTTGCAAGTTTACAAGACAATGACAACCAGAATCCTTAAAGGCTATGTTCACCTGAAAATGAAACAAAAATATCTGAAGGACATAACGTAGTGATCTTTTGTGAGTTTAACCTCTGGGTGGGAGTTTATTTTTAATTTTAGTGTGGTGGTTTCTGTTCTGATCTGTGCTTCGTAGGAGTGGTTGGGTTGTTGCAGGGATGTCTGTTGGACTGTTTTCTGGCCCGGAAGAGATGTTAAAACCCTGGTCCCTTCCTTAAGCATAGATAAGACCATATTGCAGGACATAACTTTTAAGATACATGGGTTTAAATAACATAAAAAAATTAACAAATCAATGCACACCCAAATTACATGTACCCATCAAATCAAAGGATGACTTCTTGCTGAAATGATGACTGTAGGAAAGTCAAAGAAACATGAACAAAAGTATAATGCAAAATAATGAAAACTTTACCTGCATATATCGCACGACAGTGCTAGTATAATCAACTGCCCTCCTGTGTGTAAGCTTTTTCATCCTTTTTCCAGGAAAACTGTCAGCATGAGCTGCAACAAACAAACCATTTGTCACTCATTATACATAAAAAAATTAAAAAAAAAAAAGGAAAATTCATTAAATTCTGCACTAAACCTCTTAGAAAAATTAAACCACTAATTTCAAATATTGTTTACACCTTCCACCTCACTGGCATACCCTTTTAAATTGCAAATCTAAAGAACTTCAAGATCCAAAACCAGTTCTAAGTGTTTAATTTACAGATTCTTTATTCAAAGCCGTGGCGCTTTAAAACTGTAAATCCAAAGTTGAAAATCCCAGTCAGAAAAAAGAAGTAAATTGCAACCAAATTCTTGTTTAGGTACCTCCCTACACTTAAAATTCTTTTATTTTTATTTTTTTGCATTAATTTTCAACCCAAAAGAACCAGAACAAAATAGCAAAGACAAAGGCATAATTTGGTACGAACCATCATAAGGAGGAGCGAGCCCAGGTTGGTTGTGATACTCTGGGGGCATATTAGTTGAAGAAGCCGACGGCTGACGCATCATTAGGGCCGGTGGCGGCGGGCCTCTATGAAATTCTCCACCTTGCTGCTGATGTTGCTGGTGTAGTTGCAAATGCTGTTGCTGGTGTTGTTGCAGATGCTGCTGCTGATGTTGTTGCAAATGCTGCTGCTGATGTTGAGGATGTTCCTGCTGATGTTGTGGGTGCTGTTGTTGGTGGTGTTGCTGTTGTGCATCAGGGTACATCATTGTAGCCCCAAATCAAAGTACTAAAGGGAAAAGAAAACAAAAACCAAAACCCCAGGATTAGAGAACAGAGAAGTGGAAAGTTGCACCAATTTAAACGCCTTCCGCTGAGCTGAAATCGAATTCAATTGGGATTAGCAGTCAGACTGGCTATGAATTCAAGGCAATGAAGGCCTAAGGGGTGGAAATTTAGAGTTTTAACACAGCATGGCCTTCTCATAGATATGGTTTCTTTTCATGAATTGAGAGAAAACCCATCAAACAATCGACAGACTTGAACAACTAGAGCGTAATAAAGCATGTAAAGAGCGAAAATTTAATCTGTTTAAAATAAATTAACAAATAAAAAATCTACA
The DNA here is from genome assembly GCF_963583255.1 of Pyrus communis. Taxonomy (NCBI): domain Eukaryota; kingdom Viridiplantae; phylum Streptophyta; class Magnoliopsida; order Rosales; family Rosaceae; genus Pyrus; species Pyrus communis. Next base: position 24,902,912 of record NC_084812.1, read on the forward strand.
AATACAGCAAAAAAGACATAAAAAAAGGGTTTTTTTCACAACCCATAAATTGAATAATGGAATTGAACCAGTATACCATACTGAATAATGGAATTTAATAAAAATTAATAAATAAAAACCAAACTATTAAAAAAAAAAAAAGAGACTTACTGGGATTTGATAACTTTCTCAACCCAGAATTTAGTTCTGAGAACTGCAGTAGGATGTATGTAGAATGCCAGAAGCGGATTCGTTTCTTGAGGAAGAAGAGTGGAGACGGAAAGTATGAATCCGAGAGGGATTAAATTTGAAGTAGGAACCTGAGAAATTTGAGCATTCTGGAATCCGAATACGAAAGCGAGAGCTTGTGCTCTTCAAGCGGGGTAAGGGCAGTCCCTGATTTTTCAGTTGGGTCTCTCTCTCTTCGAGCGGGTTCATGTTCAGTCAAATTCGGCTGAGTTTTCCGCTTACGTACATCGACGCCGTTGGTTCCATCCTAACGGTCGAAATTACAACTCCGCAGCTAACACTTCACACCATCTCCAACAATGAGCTAAACGCTAACTTAAGACCATCTCCAACAATGAGCTAAACGCTAAATTTCCCCCTATTCACCCCCCCCCCCCCAACCCACTCCAACCCAATTCAAAATTTTGGGCTAAAAGCCAAATGCCAAAGCTAGGCCAAATACCCCCCAAATTCCCCTGCATGCGAGTGGACTCACTGGAACTTGGGCCACTCTCGGCCTGCCCACACACGTATGCGCCCCACGCACTAGGCCTGCAATGCTTTCCCGACAGGGGTGGGCCCCGCAGTCAGCTGGTTGTCGGCCAACATCATCATCCCAACGACTATAATTGACATCCAATGGCTGGGGTTTAAGGACCGTTGGTTGATCCAACGGTCTAGATTCAAATTTATTTTTTTTAGAATATGTTATTTTAAAATACATTGAATCCAATGGTTGAGATCAAATATAATCAAATCTAATGGTAAAAAAAAAAAAAAAAAAAAAAAAAAAAAAAAAAAGATCTAACGACCTAAATTTAAATCCAACGGCTAAAATAATTAAAAAAAATATTTAACTCAAAATTCACCTAAAAATTCTATAAATACCTATGTATTGTTCAAACATCCACACAAGACTCAATTTTCTCCTATAATTCTTCCAATTTATCTTTCTACCATTTCTTTCCATTTCCAAATTGTTCAATATGGCAATAGAGCATACTAGAGGTCGTAATTGGACCTGTGAGGAAGATGTTGCTTTATGTTTGGCATGAGTTTCTGTTAGCGAAGATGGTGCAGTTGGCACAAATCAAAATAAGTTGAACGTGAATTGAAAGTTAGCTCAGGGTTGAAAGATCAGTAAAAGTTGAAGGCTTGCTTTGTGGAAAATTTAGTGATTTTTCAATATTTATCATAATTTAAATATTTTTAGATTAAAATGTTCATAAAATTAATTTACGATAGTCTACATATTTATTTATTTATTTTAAATTTAATTTAAGAAAAAAATAGCCTAATTTCATTATTTAATAATTTTGTGCTAAAATTTTAGCCCAGAATGGTTGGAACAGAAAAGCTGTTTCCGGGCTAAAAAATTTAGCTTTTAGCCCAACCATTAGAGATAGTCTTAAGAGAGTAAATTCGCCCGTTTACGAATTTTTAAAAAGAAGAATACAAGGATCAAATTTTGGTAACACATTATTTATGTTTAAAATTTTGGTCTTCTTAATATTACTGTTTTAAAAGTTAATTAGGTATATTTTACACTTCTTAATCATTTAAATTGCACTTTTTTAAGGGTGGTACTATTCACACACTTTTGTTTTACATCCACACATTTTCTCTCAATTTTTCATAGCTGAATCGAATAAATTAAAGAACATAAAAAGACACAAATTAACAAATAGTATGTAGAAAGTAAAACAGACAGATGTACATTGAGGTAGTCCCATGACCACTGGAGGCCTAAAAGTACGTACGTGAAGATCCTCTAAGACCCTCGTGTAGATCTGTGTTGTTTAACATAACCCAAATCATGCTTTACAAAGGTGCCTAGGGGTATTTATAATGGTTTTTTTATAAGTATTTTGTTGCACTAAATGTTGGCCAATCTGGAGGCCTTTGCCTACTTTGGAACTCTTATGTTATTTTAGTTAATGTTTTTGCTTTTCAATGTAGATTCATTCATTGTACCTTAAAAGACTTAAAGTAGGATGTAGAGTGGTATGTGTTATAAATAGGCAAAAGTTAGAGAAATAACTTTTGCTAAGTACAAGGACGAAGCGGGTGCAATATATCACGTTGTTTTGTTTCGTAACTATAACACAAAATTATTACAAATGAAAGAGAAATGGAAGGGTACTTAAATTATTCCAACTTTTCTTTTCTTGCTGTGTATTTTGATCACTCACAGTGCTCTATATATAGAGCAACTTCATTGAAAGCTTACAAAACTACAATATTAGGCATATGATAGAGATACTATTGGCATGTGGGCATACAATCCCATTATTTACAACATTCCCCCTTGGATGCCCACATATCAACATCAATTGCCTCGTTAAAACATTGCTTGGAAAAACCCATTGGGTAAAACCTATAGTGAAGGAAAAAGAGTACAACTTTACCCGAACTGTTGATAGAGTGTTAAACATGCTTATGTTGCCTCGTTAAAACCTTGATAGGAAAAACCCAGTGGGAAAAATCCTAATCGAAGGAAAAAGAGTATAACATGCATGTATCATGGATGTTCCCATTGAATTGTATCTCCCCTTGATTCCGCATTCTTTAAATTTTAGTTGATTGGTAAGCCGACGTAATCCGATTCCCTGCATTAGCTTGAAACGTGCACTTTGGTGAACAAATATGCCAAATTTTCATTGGAACAAATCTGTTTGACTTCAATAACTATAGCCTTTTGAAGCTCATGTGCATTGAAAAACCTTGGATAGATATGTTTAGTCTTATCGCCCTTGATGAATCCCTTGATGAATCATTCCTTCATTTGGGCAACACAGACTACATTATCTTCATGGATGACAGTTAGAGTGTCTGTCTTTAAAGGTAGACTACATGAATTCCGGATGTGATGGATCATTGATCTTAACTAAGAATATTCACGACTTGCTTCATGTAAAGCAAGTATTTCCGAGTGATTGGAAGATGTAGCAACTAATGTTTGCCTTGTTGAGCGCCATGAAATTGTTGTATCTCCATTAGTGGACACATGTCCAGTTTGTGAGCGGGCTTTGTGCAGATCAGAGATAAAACCAGCATATTTATATCCAACAAGGATCTGGTCATTTGTGAATTTGAGACCCATGTCTGTTGTCCCACGAAGGTATCGTAATACATCTTTGACTCCCTTCCAATGACGAATTTTTGGAGCAAAGCTATACCTTACTAACAAGTTGACTGAAAAAGCTATATCTGGTCTAGTACATTGTGCTAAATACAATAAAGCACCTATTGCACTCAAATATGGTACTTTTGGGCCAAAGACGATTTCATCATCTACTTTTGGACAAAATAGATCTTTCTTAATGTTCAAAGAACGAATGACCATTGGGGTGCTAAGTGGATAAGCCTTGTCCATGCCAGATCACTTTAGTATTTTTTCAATGTAAGCTGATTGATGGACCAAAATTCCATTAGCACAATACTCGATCTGCAGGCCGAGACAATATTTTGTTTTCCCGAGGTCTTTCATTTCAAATTCACTTTTCAGATATTCAACAGTTTTATTGAGCTCTTCAAGAGTTCCAACTAGGTTCATATCTTCGACATATACTGCCACTATAGCAAATCCATTATTTGATTTCTTAATGAACATACAAGGGCATATGACATCGTTGGTATATCTTTCTTTGATCAAATACTCACTAAGATGATTATACCACATTCGTCCAGATTGTTTCAGCCCATATAATGATCGTCTTAATTTAATTGAGAACATATCTCATGGTTTGTTAGTCTTTTTAGGCAACTTAAAGTCCTTCTGGGACTTTCATATATATGTTAGTATCTAATTCTCCATATAGAGAAGCAGTGATGACATCCATAAGTTGCATGTCAAGTTTTTTTGAAACCACCAAACTTATTAAGTAACAGAAAGTAATTGCGTCCATTATAGGAAAATATGTCTCTTCATAATCAATTCCAGGTCTTTGTGAAAAACCTGTGCAATGAGTCGTGCTTTATATATCTTGCAATCTCGTTGCGTTTCCTTGTGAATACCCATTTGTAACCCATGGGGCTTACACCAGGTGGGGTTTGGACTACCGATCCAAAAACACTTCGCATTTCCAAGGAATTTAATTCTACCTGAATTTTATCCTTCCACTTAGGCCAATTATGTATTTGTTTGCATTCATCAACATAGAGGGGCTCAATATCATCACTTGATATATTTCAGTGGCTATTGGGAAAGTGAACAGGTCGTCAATGATTATTTCATTTTGATCTCATAATTCGTTAGTACATGCATAATTTTTGAAGATTTCTTTGCTTTCATGTACCTCTGTCTTTTCAAGGACATGTGTCTCATCAAGGACATTTTCTTTTTTAGAAAGTTCAGAATCATCAATTGTGGATTTGTCATTCATTTTCTTTTCCTAAATGATTTCATTTGGATTGAGCTGTGCCCTTATCTTTCTCTTTCAAGGGGTTGAATCTTTTGAACCTGAAGGTCTACCACGCTTCAGGCTTGCACTGGATGAATCATTCACTGCCACTTTATTTTGTCCAACATTGACATCAATTCTTGCAGGCACATTTGCAGCTAGTATATGTGACTTTGTCACTTTCGAAGATTCATAAATGCATCTGGCATTTGATTAGCAATACTTTGAAGATGAACAATCATTTTCACTTCATTTTCGCATTGACTACTTCATGGATCAAAATGAGATAAGGTAGATACAACCTATGTCAGCTCTTGCCGTTCATTTGGAATTGTCTTTTATCCCCCTAATGACCGGAAGACTGTCTCATCAAAATGACAATCCGCAAACTAAGCTGTAAGCATATCATTTGTTAAGGGTTCCAAATATCTAATGATAGATGATGAATCAAAACCCATATAAATTCTCAGTCTACGCTGAGGTCTTATTTTAATGTGTTGTGGCGATGCAATAAACATATAAATAGCACAACCAAAACTCGTAAATGTGAAATATTTTGTTGATGCCCAAACATGAGTTGTATTAATGAGTATTGGTGGTTGGCTATGGGTCTCAATTGAACCAATGATGCAGCATGTAAGATGGCATGTCCCCATGCAAAAACTGGCAATTTTGTTTTCATGAGCAAAATGTGAGCTATTAATTGAAGCTGCTTTATAAATGCATCTGCTAAACCATTTTAAGTATGAACATGAGGAACATGGTGTTCAACATCAATGCCCAGTGTTGTGCAGTAATCATCAAAGGTTTGAGATGTAAATTCACTAGCGTTATCAAGTCGGATTGACTTAACAAGGTAATCTAGGAACTATGCTCGTAACTTAATTATCTGAGCAAGAAATCTCGCAAAAGCTACATTTCGGGTAGACAATAGGCAAACATGTGACCATCACGTAGATGCATCAACCAAAACCATAAAAAATCGAAATGGTCCACAAGGTGGTTAAATAGGGCCACAAATATCCCCTTGAATTCTTTGCAAAAATGAAGAGGATTCAACATCAACCTTTAGTTGTGATGATTTAGTTACCAACTTCCTTTAAGAACAAGCCTTGCAAGGGTTATCTTTTAAAATAGCAATGTGTCTACTCAATAATGGATGTCCATTAGAGTTGGTAATGATCCTACGCATCATGGTGGATTCTCGATGACCCAAATGGTCATGCTAAAGCATGTAAACTTTTGAATCAATGAACTTCTGGTTCATTACAGTATGTGCTTCAATTGTATTTATGTATGTATAATACAATCCACTCAATAAACCACGCAACTTCTCCAATATATGCTTCTGGGTATAATTGGAGGTAATGCATAGATATTCCACATTTTCTGCACTTTTCGTTTCAATGTGGTATCCATTTAGACGTATATCTTTAAAACGAAACAAATTTTGAGTAAATCAAGTAGCATACAACGTATTTTGTATGGACACTATTGTTCCATTTGGAAACATGATTTGGGCTTTTCCTGAGCCTTTAATTACATTTGATTGCCCTGATATTGTTGTTACCTTTACTTTTGTAAGTATCAAGCTTGAGAAATACTTTCGATCTTGAAGTATTGTATGCGTGGTTGCACTATCTGTAAGACAAATATCTCTGCCATTACTCTTGTTTTGAGAATAACCATAATTCTTATCCATGTTCTAAGAGTAATGAAATTATAGTTAAAAACAGTTTATTCATACTGGAATACCACTTTTATTGAATTGAAAATGCGAGCATTGTACTACAAGTACAAATAACAAGAGTACATCAAACATAAATGATTCAGTCGGATTCCCTCTTTCAATAATGAAGTTCGAAACATCCAGATGGGTTGTGTTCAATTGTCTTGATCAATCGAACACTGGATCAGGTATATCTATTGGTTTAGCCTGGTTGAGAAAATTGGCCTCAACACCCTTCTCTTTGAGGAAGGCTTGATACACATCCATCAGATGTTTTGGGGTACAACAAGCAAGGTTCTAAAAACCGTTACACGCTAGTCGGATGGCGAGCTGGGGCCTAGCGTCTAGGCGGCTAGGCGGAGCCAAGGCGGACTAGATATATTTAAGTAAAACATCATATAAATTAATTAAGTTTACCACATAATATATATATAAATAAACATTGATACTATGTTATTTAAAAAAAAAAAAAAAAAGAATATATATAGGTATACATGTAAAGTTCCAAAGTTGTATCATTTTGTAAGCCCATATTGTTGGGCTTCTCAATAAAATAAAAGGTTGGCTCTGCAACAAATGCTAGCTAAAGTTACTAAGTGCTTAAAACCCTAAAGCAGTCGCACCTTTCTGCAATTACAAATTATCTTCTACAACCTGCCTCCTCACCTATTTCTGCAATTGTAGACTTACCTTCAACAATCCGTCACTATCACCCATCCTTGCAATTGCACAAATCTCTTTTACCTCTCTTTCTCACCATATTCGACTTCTCTTCTAGCAAATAGAGAGGCAGACGACCATCACCCATCCTTGCGATTGCAAAAATCTCATCTACCTCTCTCTTTCTCTCTCTCTCTCACCATATTCGACTTCTCTTTTAGAAAATAGAGAGGCAGACAGCGAGAGAAGGTTGTGAGTCTCATGATAGAAGTTTTTTCCCAAACCGCCCAAGGTCCGCCGAGCTCACCTAGGCGGCCGCCTTACACTGCTTAATGTCCTTGCTGATTTAATAAATGATTTCGGGTTAATCGTGGCTGAGCACCGCCGCCTAGCACCTAGGTGGCTGCCTAGACCGTGTTTTAGAACATTGCTTCTATGTAAATTAAAGACAATATTAATTGCAGATTATTTGTTTGAAATAAAAAAAGGAGTAGGATTCTCTCTCTTCTTTTTTTTTCTCTCCCCTTTCATCCCCTTCTATTTGAACGGTCACAGTTAAGCCACGTCAACATCTTATATTAATTTTTTATACAAAGAGAAAGACAAAATAGAAAATGTAAGAATAGGGGATGGAAGGAGATGGAAAGAGGATGAGAGATAATCTTAGTTCATAAAAAAATTGTAGATTATTTATTGTGTTTTAGTTGGTTATAAATTTATGAACTATCAGTCTCCTTATTATAGTTGATGGGGGTAGGAGGACAAGTTAGTTGAAATGCAAATGGGAATCTGTCAATGTTAAAAAAGAGACGAATGTATTGACGTGAAAGGGTAAAATGGTAATTTTATTATAACTGGCATTTATAAGTTTCTTTTTTACAGAATTATACTATGAAACTCAAAATTATCTTTTTACCCTTCCACGTAAGCACATTCTATCTCATTTTAGAAAATCAATAGAATCTCAGGAATCTAGAATGAATCTTAAGTTTCAGAATGCAAAATTACGCGATTTTGTTTCGAACAGAAAATGAGATTGAAGTTGAGTTTCATTGGGCATATAAAAAAATTATTATATTTTAGTCTAAGGTTTAAACAAAAAAAAACAAAAAACGATGTCCCGCTCACTTGACTACACCATGACCATGCAAATTGTCACATCTCGGTCCGGGCCCCCACCACATCCCAAGCTCGACTCTACCATACCACGATATTGTCTGCTTTGGGCCCCGATCACACCCTCAGGGTTTTATTTTTGGTGAGGAGCACTGCCCCTTTCGAGGCACTTTCCAGCCAAACCACTGCGAGTTGGCCAGCATGCATGGTAGCAATCTCTTCGTCTCGCTGAGTACTATAACTTTCCTTTTTTATTTCACCCAATTTCATTGAGTATTGAAGAAGTTATATCCATTTGAATCTTACCCAGTTTCCGACGACCTTTGAGGCTTTTGAGGCGTTTTCTGGCCAAACCACAGCCAGTTAGATGTCTTGTGAGGTGCCATTCTCTTCGTCTCTTCGAGAGATACGATTTTCATTTTTGAATCACTCGATTTCGTTGAGTATTGACAAAGTTATGAGCATTTAAAGTTTGTCTAATTTCCGGCCAAATTCTGGCCTTCTCTTTCGAATGGGTCCAGCGACCCACAATTGGAACTTAGGCCGGGCTTTCAAGCCCCAAAACCCCTTCGAACCAGGCCCTTGGGCCAAAAAAATTAGGGCCTTTGACCCGTTGAAAACTAACCCAACCCTTATTTTCTTTTGTTTTTATTCTTGGTGTGTTAAATTAAAGGCCTTGGGCCTTACCTATGAAGGCCCTAAACCCAAACCCAATTTCCTATTTTAATTTCTTAGGGGCCTTTGGGGCGGCCTATGATCCCAACCCAGTTTCAAACCTAAACCCCTTGGCCTTTAGCCTAAACCCATTAACCAATTATCCTAGGGCCTAATCCCCTAACCTAAACCCTTTATTCTAAGCCCAAACCTGGTTGACCTTTGACTCGGGTTGACCTCACCCGTTGATCGACCCGAACCCGTTGACGTTGACTTTGAATAGTCAAAGGTCAACGTTGACTTTGAATAGTCAAAGGTCGCCGTTGACTTTAACTAGTCAAAGGTCAACGTTGACTTTTCGAGTTTCGTGCGGGATCTCTTCTAGGCTAATTTCGACATCCTAAACCCGTTTCCGATGTCTATTTTTCCAAATTCAATAGTTTGAGTAGAGTTTGACTAAATGTACCCTTTATGTGCTTAGGGGCAATTAATTGTGGCGTTTCCGTCTTCGCTAGTTGCGTGGCTCTTCGACAGCTAAGTATTGTGAGTAGACACCTTCTAAAAATGCATGTTTTGATAGTAGAAATGCATACATGAAAAGCATGATTTGATGACTATGTTTTATGAGATAACATGTTTATTGAGGCAAGTTTGAATTATTACTATTTTCCTATAACCCGTGTTCTTATAGAATATCTGATGGATGACGATATGATATTTATAACATGTTTAGAACACCTCTTTATAGTATAGATGATGGATGACTTTATACTATGTAGTTGTTTTTCAATATATGTATGTTCAACTTGGTCCACTCATGTTTGTTTTGCGCCCTCTTCAAAACTTAGAATCAAGGCATACAATCCCGGCGTCCAGGCATTTCTGCATCGACATCTTCAAGTTCTCTCAGTGTAGGATCCATCATTTGTTTCATTCAATTTTATATTATTTCCTTTAGTGTTCTAGTTAGTTGTATACTCTGAACACGTTCCTTAATTGCATAGTCATTATTATTTATATTTATAAGTCTTATCTACCCCTTGTTTTCAACATTTGCACTCAATAAATGACTTTCGTCACCTTCGGATGTCGGCCAGCACGTGCCTATCCTGATATTCGGGGAATATCGGGATCGGGGCGTGTCACAAATGGGTGCCCCAAGTGAAGTCATCAATTAAATTTATTCAAAGCTTGTCTTACATTAGCAAGGTTCTAAAAAACGCTAGGTGCTAGTCGGGCAGCGGGCTAGCGCTTAGTGCCAAGGAGGATTTAGGTAAATTTCTTGTATTTCTTGTAAATAAGTGCATATTGACACTTACAAAAAATTATACTTGTATGAAATTCATTGATAAGATAATAAAAGAATGATAAAATGCAAAAAGAGTATCCAACAAGTCCAAAATTAAAAAAAAAAACATTAAGCATATATGCCATATAACCATAGTGAGGAGTATTGTAGGATGACACATGTGCAACAAGTTCACAATTTAAAACAACATAAAATGGAAAATAAGAGGAAAATAAGGAAATTTAGTAATGTAAGATACTTATCTTTAGCATCCTGGAATTTAAGTTGATACATAACACACATATTCTATAAAATTAACAAAATTTCAAGATATAATTAGAACTTAGACTTTAAACAAATTTCACAAAAAAAAAAAAAAAAAAAAAAAACCACTTAACTGCCTAGCACCGCCTAGAGCCACCCCGTTTTTTCTAGCCATTTTGCACAAAATCGCCTCAGTTCCAAGGCGCTTAGGCGGCCACCTAGGGTGTTTTTTAGAACACTAACAACAGGTACACGCCTAGTGCCCATTGCCACCACACCTGTAGCAAACTTCTTCAGGATTTCTAGGAGTGTTCATATGAGCTTTACTTTTCTGGCGATTTGCATTCTTGAAGCTCGGGCTTGAATTATGCCTTGGAGCCTAGTTGTGAAACAGGACACTATCGTTCTTGCCTTTCCCGTTCCAGCAGCCTCGCTTGTGGCCACGTCCTCATTTGTAATTATTGCCACGAGAAGATGTGGTATTCCCATCAAGGCAAACGTCATTCATATCTGGTAATGGTGCCGATCCAGTAGGTCGGGACTGATGATTCTTCATTAGAAGCTTATTGTTTTATTCAACTACAAGGAGTACAGATATCGGCTGGTTGTACTCAGTAAAGGCTTTTTCTCTATACTACTGCTGCAGGAGCACGTTGAAGGCATAAAAAGTGCTGAAAGTTTTTACCAGCATATCTTTTTCAATGATTGTTTCTCTACAGAGCTTCAACTGGGAGCTAATTTTGAACATTGCAGAATTGTACTCAGCCACTGTCTTCAAATCCTGGATCCTTAGGTGAGTCCACTCATAACGAGCCCTTGGAAGAATAACCATTTTCTGGTGATTGTATCTATTTTTCAGTGCCTTCCAGAGAATTAATGGATCTTCAATCGTGAGGTACTCGTTATTCAGTCCTTCATCAAGGTGGCAACGGATAAAGATCATGGCCTTCGCCTAATCTTGAGAGGATGCACTGTTATCCTCCTTTATGGTTTCTCCAAGATTTCCTACCTCCAGATGGATCTTGGCATCCATTACCCAGGTAAGGTAGTTCTTCTCAGTAATATTCTGGGCAACAAAATCAAGCTTTGCCAAGTTCGCCATTTTCTTTTCTGAAAGAAAAATGAGGTGTGTAAGAACTTGCAATAATACGTATTCTGGAGGAATATATTGTTAAAACTTTTGGTTCTTACAAATTTTTCATTTTGATCTTCAGGTCAAAATGATAAGCACTTGAAACTTCAGGATCGAGATTTAAATGATTAATGAGGAGGGCGATTGTACATCACCTCTCATTGAAATAAAATAACATAAGATGGGCAATTATTCCGCAACACTCAAGCAGTAGAAAAAATTAAATATGTAGGGCAGGGTGGGCGATTATACCACACCACCTAAAATTGCAATAAAATTAAACCTGCAGTTCAAGATGGGCGATGATACCGCACCATCTTCAATCACAGTAAAATTAACATAAATAAATACTGGGTTAGTAATCAAGAACTACACCAAACAAGAAATCAAAGATATAAGTAATTGTTATGTTGAGAACTAAAAGCAGGCATAGAGCTAGCAGTTCTTCGCGAGGGTATATCCAGCAGGTGAGGCAGATGAAGAAGAAGAATACTAAAATCCTTGGAGGAAACATTTTTTTTTCTTTTGGCGAAGGGAAATGAGAAATGGTTAGATAGTCGTGCTGATAACGTGTTATAAATAGGCAAAAGTTAGAGAAATAACATTTGCTAAGTGCAAGGGTGAAACGGGTGCAATATATCACACATATTTTGTTTCGTAACTATAACACAAAATGATTGCAGATGAAAGAGAAATGGAAGGGTACTTATATTATTCCAACTTTTCTTTTCTTACTGTGTGTTTTGATCACTCGTAGTGCCCTATATATAGAGCAACTTCATTGAAAGCTTACAAAACTACACTATTAGGCCTATGATAGACATACTATTGGCATGTGGGCATACAATCCCATTGTTTACAACAGTATGATACTTTTGTTTATTCTTACCCACTAAAATAACTACAATTGTGGCTTGAATTCTTTTTTTACTCCCATTGACAAACTTGGATGCTAATTGGTGACTTCAATGCAATATTTTCTTTAGAGGAAAAGATTGGCAGAACTCAAAGTGTGAACAAATTATATGATTGATTTTTCAAATTTTTTTAGAGATGAAAATTTTGTTTCTTTGCATGCTTCTGATGTCCCTTTTACTTGGTCTAATTGTCATAAGAATCATATTGTGATCTTTGAAAGACTTGATAGATCTCTTGTTAATCCTAGTTGGTTAAATTATTTCCTAATTTTAATTTGCATAACCTCCCTATTTTTGGATCGGATCACAACCCTATTTGCTTAACCTTGTATAAAACTTGCCCTAAAAGAAGGTTCACTTTTTAAGTTTGAGGCTATGTGGCTTCAACACTCTGAGTTTCAAGATACGGTTAAAAAGGCTTTGGTCTGTCATTTGATGGCAATCCTAATGATCAATTCAGAGTTTGTGCTGGTACATTTAAGTATTTGATTAGTGTTTGGAACAAACAAGTGTTTAGAACATTACTTTGAAATTAAGAAACTTGCAGGATAACTTGGTTGATGCTAAATCTAAAAGAATGGTTGTCAACCCTAACCCTTAACATCTGAGGAGGAAAAGAGTACTTCTAAACAAGGTTCTAAAAGATACTAGGTGTTAGTCGGTCAATGGACTGGGGCCTAGCGCCTAGGCGGATTTAAGTAGATTTATTATATGTCGTATAAATAAATGTCTATTTATACTTCAAAGAACACATAGATTGCAAATAAAATAGCATATAAATTATATAGTATTAAAACATATTGAAAACAAGAGGAACAAACATATAATAAGTGTTTCTTTGAGTATTCAACAATTCTCTTTCATTTTATTGAAAAAATAAATTGCAAAAGGAAAGTTATCTATTTTCTGTATATGTGAGAATCATGACGTAGGCGGGTGCCTATGCTGATCTAGGTGTGCTAGGTAGGCGCCTAAGCAGGTCTAGACGCGTTTTCACGATTTTCAAACGCCTAGGGATTAATTGAAGCGGCGGCCAACAACCTGGCACCTAGGCCCTAGGTGGGGATTTTTAGAACAGTACTTCTAAACAACTCATTCAATCCCTAAGGAATCAGGAAATCAGATGCTAAAGCTAAGTGGTTACAGTTAGGGAATAAAAACACCAAAAATTTTCAAAATCATTCTACTATGCAACAGAAAGTAAACAAATGAGTTCAGACATGTTCTAAACGTCGTTGGGCTCAAGTCCCTGCCTCTTGGGCACTCCTACAAATTTAAAGAATATGGGTAATCTTTGGGATGGAAAAGAGTTCAATAATGACTACAATTTAAAACGATAATGCGGGAAGGCTACAACAAAGTTATAACTAAAGTGAATGGATGGGGGTGCAAATAGAACGTAAAGGAAATAACAAAGCTTTTAAGTGTTTTTCTGAGAGATGAGTTGAGTGTCCTTTTCTTCATGTTCTTTTGTAGCTTTTATAGCAACCTCATTCCTTCTAAGTTAAGTCCCCCTGCTTGATATGATAGACAAGTGGTGATTTCACACTCAACCTCCTTGAAATTACAAGGTTTTAGCCTTAAAAATGTGTTTTTGCCCTCTACAAAACCTATCGTAATAAGCCCTATGCATGTCCGGTTGCATAGGTTTGCCACCCAATCTTGTCACATTGCTTAATATCTTGATTTATGGGCTGAGTTTCCGTCTTCAGCTTTCCATGCTTCGAAGGTCTAGTGCCTTCCAGGGGCTTCACACAGGCTTAGGCTGCGCTCTAGGCCCAATGTCTAGTTTGGGTCTAAACATACCCCATACATTGACCTCTCTATTATTTTCGTCGCATCTGTTCGATTTTACGATAATATCATTTCATCCCTTATGCAGTCGAGTCATTTATGGTTAATATATGGGCATATCAATGATAATCTATAATAATAACTTGTTTAAATAATTGATAAATCAAGTTATATGTTGTGCCAAATTTCATATATCAAATCTTATGTAAAAAATGTGGTGATTCACTGCAAAATGATTGCACAAATTAAGAAAAGCATTTGTTTATTTACAAAACTAAGGATCATGTGCAATGGCGTTGATATAGGGCAGGGGGTTAAGTTTCGCAGGTAAGGGGTTATGCGTCTTTGGATTAAGGGTTAATCTTAGTTTACTTCTCTGAAGTTTCTTGGTTTTCAACATTTGGTACATGAAGTTTTTTTTTTGTCCCAGTTTGGTACCTAAAGTCATAATTATGAAACACTTTTATACATCCGTTAAGTTTTCCATCAGAACCTCCGTTAACTGATGACGTGACATCCACGTGGACAATTACTGGGTGTCACGTGTCATTATGGGCCCATGTAAATATTAAAAAAAAAAAAATGTAGTTATAAGAAAACTAATAAAAAAGGGCTTGAAAACTTTGAGTTTTAATGATAAGGACAAAATAAAGGGTAAAGTGAATAGTATCGGGATTGACTTTTTAGTGTAAAAATGTGGTTTTTCGTTAAAGTGAACAATACCGTGAGCTTTTCGTTAAAACTTCCTTTTTTTATCTCATCTTCTAACCCTAGCTATTAGGCCCAAAAACTGTTTTTTTTTTTTAATTTTTTTCTAGGCTGCTCCTTACACCCACAACCCCCTTCCTCCTTCCCTTCTCTCATTTCTCTCCTCTGCACCCACCCTCCCCGCACACACCTCTCCTATTCAATTTTTGAATATCTTTGAGTTTTGTGTTCTGGGTTTTTTCTAGGGTTTCTAAGTGCCCAGCTCGATTTTTCTTTCCCCCTTTATATGCAAGGTTCTAAAAAGTGCTAGGCACTAGTCAGGCAGCAGGCTAGCGCCTAGCGCCTAGGCGGCTAGGCAGGCCTGCCTAGGAGGCCTAGGCGAATTTAGGTAAATTTCTTGTATATCTTGCAAATAAGTGCATATTGACACTTACAAAAAATTATACTTGTATGAAATCCATGGATAAGATAATAAAAGAATGATCAAATGCAAAAAGAGTATCCAACAAGTCCAAAATTTAAAAACACAGTAAGCATTTATGCCATTTAACCATAGTGAGGAGTATTGTAGGATGACACATGTACAACAAGTTCACAATTTAAAACAACATAAAATGGAAAATAGGAGGAAAATAAGGGAATTTAGTAATGTAAGCTACTTATCTTTAGCATATCGGAATTTAAGTTGATACACAACACACCTATTCTATAAAATTAACAAATTTTCAAGTTATAATTAGAACTTAGACTTAAACAAATTTCACGAAAAAAAAAAAAAAAAAAACCCACCCAGCCGCCTAGGCGGCCGCTTAAAGCCACCCCGATTTTTCCAGCTGTTTTGCACAAAATCGCCTCGGTTCCAAGGCACTGCCTAGGCGGCCGCCTAGGGTGTTTTTTAGAACACTGTTTATAAGTTTCTGTTTGACTGCCGAGAAAATGAGGGAAAAGGAGGGGAAATTTGTGGGTTCTTGCCGGAATGCGCTCACGGGTCAATTAATATGAGAGCTGAAGAAAAAGCTGAGTGATGTGAGGGTTTGAATATGAGCCATGGAGATGCAGACAGTAGCAGAAACATGAATCAACCCAATAGTGATGTGCCGAGGAGAGCAGCTGGAGGAGGAGCCAATGAGTTTGGCAGGGCAGTGTCGACAGTTGGGGTGGCATAGATATACGAGAGCTTTGGGTTTCAGAGCTTCAAAAAGTCTATGATGGACGCCATGGCCAACATTGCCATCCGATACCTCTGTGACTTAAGGAAGATGTCGAGTTTTTACGCCAATTTGGCGGGAAGAACCAAGTCCAATATGTTTGATATTATTAGGGTGCTGGAGGATTTGGAGTCATCGCAAGGGTTTTTGGGTGCGGCAGAGATGGGTCATTGTCTTATAGAGTTCGGGATTGTAAGAGGCATTGTGGAGTATGTAGGTTCGGCTGAGGAGATCCCGTTTGCACAGCCGTTGCCTCGATTTCTAGTGATCAAGCAATGAAAATTGATCCCGAATTTCGAGCAAATTGGGGATGCACCATCGAGTAAGCATTTGCCCAATTGGTTGCCGGGAAGGGTGAGGTGAGGTAGGAGATTAACGTGAGGGGTAAGGTGAGGTAGGAGAGGTGGGTGCAGAGGAGAGAAAGGAGATAAGGGAAGGAGGAAGGGGTCGTGGGGGTGAGGAGTAGCCTAAATTTTTTTTTTTTTAAAAAAATGTTTTTGGGCCTGATAATATTTACATGGGCCCATAATGACATGTGGCGTCCTAATCAAATTGGGACGAAAACAATTTAATTTTTTTTTCAATTTTTAATATTTACATGGACCCATAATGACACGTGGCGTCCTAATCAAATTGGGACGAAAACAATTTAATTTTTTTTTTCAATTTTTAATATTTACATGGGCCCATAATGACACGTGGCGTCCCAAACACTGTCCACGCGGGTGCCACGTCATCAGCTAACGGAGGTTTTGACGGAAAACTCAACGGATGTATGAAAGTGTCTCATAATTATGACTTTAGGTATCAAATTGGGACGAAAACAACTTCATGTACTAAATGTTGAAAACCAAGAAACTTTAGGGTAGTAAACTGAGATTAACCCTTTGATTAAATTTCAATGTTTAAGGTTGCTAGTGAAAAAATAATTGCATGTATAGAAGCGGGGAATGTTGGGGCGAGAAATTTGAACTTGTATGCATATATAGGGAGAGTACATATGTTTAAATCAATCTGACCATTTTTGCCGGAACGATGCAATTTCGGATATAAGGAAATAATATCATAACAAATTACACAGATCATGTTGACAGCCTACCTTATGATTTGGATGAGCGTGAATTCGTACAGCTCCAATTCAGATAAGTTTGTTCATATGTGATTCTAATTAAAATGGAATATTTATTCATTGATTTGTGGCTTTTGAAAAAAAAGAATAAAATGAAAATGATTTCGAAGAATTGGTTGAATCTGATTTTCTTCTTGGTCATAGTTAGTTGACAAATCAAAATTGGATAGGATCTTATTCCAAATTTAAACATTTGGAATTGTTCATCCTGCATGGAAAGAAATTAAATTTCATGCCATGGAAATTGTGGTCAAGGGATAAAATCGTCTGGATATCAGAGAATAAGATTCTTGTTGTCCTTCATCCAAATATAAAAGACTGGCCAGTGGTTACGATCTTCAGCATCAAAACAAAACAATGGCAAAGCGCGGAGATCTCCTGGTTTCTTATGCTTTGTCCATTATTTTCATACTCGTCGTGAGCTTACCGTGTGAAGCCGTCGATCATGGCGATAGAAAGACATATATTGTGTACTTGGGATCACTTCCTAAGGATGACGTGTTCTCGCCATTGTCTCATCACATTGGTATTCTCGAAAGGGTTACCGATAGTAGCTCTGCTTCGAATCTATTGGTAAGAAGCTACAAAAGAAGCTTCAACGGATTCGCTGCAAAGCTCACCGACCGAGAAAGAGAAAGGCTTGCTAAGATGAAGGAAGTTGTCTCTGTGTTTCCGAGCACAATTTACAAACTCCAAACAACAAGATCTTGGGAGTTTTTGGGTTTCAATGAGAAACTCAAGCGTAATCCTACTGTCGAGAGCAATGTTATTGTTGGTGTCATCGATACTGGGATATGGCCTGAATCGGAAAGTTTTAGCGATGAAGGTTTTGGTCCAGCTCCAAAGAAGTGGAAAGGAGTTTGCAAAGGAGGCAAAAATTTCACTTGCAACAAGAAGATCATTGGAGCTCGGTTTTACGTTGGTTCCTCAGCTAGAGATGAGATTGGTCATGGAAGTCATACTGCCTCAACCGTAGCAGGAATTCCCGTAAAGGGTGTGAGCTTTTACGGACTGGCGCACGGAACTGCAACAGGAGGCGTTCCCTCTGCGAGAATTGCTGAATATAAAGTTTGCGGTTCTAACGAGTGTGCTACAGACAAGATATTGGCTGCTTTTGATGATGCAATTGCTGATGGAGTTGACATCATCACAATTTCAATTGGAGACTCAATTGTAGTCCCTTTCGATCAGGATCCTATAGCAATCGGTGCTTTTCATGCACTGGAGAAAGGGATACTAACCTCTCAGTCTGCAGGGAACGACGGCCCTTATATGGGTACTGTATCAAGTGTAGCACCATGGATTCTTACAGTTGCAGCAAGTAGCATAGACCGTCACATCATTGACAAGGTTGTTCTTGGAAACGGAAGGACACTTGTCGGGAATTCTGTGAACGCTTTTGATTTAAATGGAACAAGTTTTCCCTTGATAGAAGGCAAAGACGCGTCGAGTGAATGCGGCGATTGTGATGAAGGTTGCCTAGACCCTAACTTAGTTAAGGGAAAGATTGTGGTACGTCGTTGGCCTATAGGCATTATCGAGGCTCGTCGAGTTGGAGCAATAGGTGCAGTAACTGACAGTACCATACCCGATGTTTCTCCCATTGTCCCACTACCTGCAGCATGTTTTAGAAGCAAGGATTTTGACGTTGTCAAGTCCTACGTCAACTCCACAGGCAAACCTCGAGCGAAACTACTAAAAAGTGAAGTCATAAAAGATCTTGCCGCACCTGCTGTCGCTTCCTTCTCTTCACGGGGGCCCAATCGTATTTTATTTGAGATTATCAAGCCGGACATAACTGCCCCGGGGGTTGATATTTTGGCTGCATATTCACCTGTTGCTCCTGTCACAGAGAGCTTTGAAGACCGGAGGCACGTGAAATACAGTTTCCTATCTGGAACTTCCATGGCTTGCCCGCATGCTGCTGGTGTCGCTGCGTATATCAAAACATTCCACCCCAACTGGTCTCCAGCTGCCATCAAATCATCTATCATGACTACGGCTGGGCCTGCGAATGGCACTGACGATTCCTACACGCCCGGTGTATTTTCGTATGGTTCTGGGCAGATCAATCCTCTAAAAGCTTTAAATCCGGGCCTTGTGTATGAAACTTCTAAGGATGATTACATTAAGTTGCTCTGCTCGATCTTGGACGAGTCCAAAGTTCGACTTATTTCTGGAGACAAACGCCCTTGCCCTGCAAAGAATGACAAAATATCGGCCAAGGATCTCAACTACCCTTCAATGGCTGTTAACATTCTTGCAGAGACTTCGTTTTCGATTCAGTTTCAAAGAACAGTTAAAAATGTTGGCCATGCAAACTCCATTTACAAGGCAAAGACCATCTCAAAGCCAGGAATTAACATAAAGGTGGTGCCTCAAGTTCTTTCCTTCAAGTCTTTGAATGAGAAAAAGACCTTCAATCTGACAGTTTTCGGAAGAAGTATACCATTACTTACGCGTGTATCTGCGTCGTTGGTGTGGACGGATGGTACTCACAGCGTTCGAAGTCCAATTCTTGTAAGCGCCACCAACTATAGCTCTTGATCACGAGTTCATCAATGGGGCTTCATACTCTACTGAAAATAATGGGGCTTCATATTCTACTAAATTTTCAGCATCACATTTTCCCTTACATGCAAGTATCTCACCACATTTTATTAATTTATGCGAAGCATTTCTTATTTGTGGAGCTTCTTGTTTTAATGCAAAGATCTCACGACAAGATCAAGTCCAGCCCCATTATCCACAACATCAACCTAATACAACTTCTTCCTAATATAGAACTAATAAAAACTGAATCGAGGGTCGCACTACAGAATGAGGCCTCAGGCATATATCAAAATTGATATGTAGGGCAAACAGATTGCTCTTGCTGCAAAAACTATAGCACTAGAGCAAACATGGAGCCCCCAGCACTTTTTAACCAAGTTGGTTGTTAACGTGCGGCAAATAATTCTTAACTAAAAGACATATTTGTCGGGTTGTTCCCTGAACTAGGCATGAGTGTTATGGAAAATCGACAAATAATTATGAACATACCAAGCGTTCTTGAATGATACAAGTAAAAGGAGTTTGGGACCTTATACTCTGTGAAAAGAAATTTGTATTATATATTTTTTAGTTTTAAAATAAATGACATTCCATTTGGAAAAACTTAAGTGTTGATTAACGCGCTTATTTGTTATTGACAACATATTATTTGATTTGCATATTTGATCTATAAATTTGATGTAATTAGCGTTACTTATTTTTAAAGCACTGTCAACATGTGTGCCGTGCCATTACTTAAGTCTAAAGTATGGATTCCAATTGCACTGTTCAAATGAACACTGACTTGGGGTAGATATTGAGTTATTTACAAAATTGCCACAGCCTCTTCACTGCCGTTCAGATTGGAAATTTTAATTTGTTTACGAAAGGGAAATATTATTGGCACTTCTAAAATCTCATTCTACATCCTTCATAAGTGTATTTTTCTTTTCTAATATAAAAATTTTAAAGTGTAGAATGAGATATTTTGAAAAATGTTACCGCTTTGCACAGTGGAAGGGTGCATACGTTAAAAAATCTCATTCTACATTCTTCATAAGTGTATTTTTCTTTTCTAATATAGAAAGTTTGAAGTGTAGAATGAAATATTTTGAAAAAATATCACTGCTTTGCACAGTAGAAGGGCGCACATGCCAAAAAATCTTATTCTACATTTTTCATAAGTGTATTTTTTTTTTAATATAAAAGGTTTGAAGTGTATAGTGAGATATTTTGAAAAATATCGCCGCTTTGCACAGTGAAGGCGCACACGCGTTGATCATCGTGGATTGCTTCGACTGCTTTTCCATCTGTTTCCATGCCCCTTTCTTTCCCTTCATCAAATCCCCCCATCTCTCCCTTTTCTCGGCAGTACATTCCTGTTACGTTCCTCCGCTTTCCGAATTTTTTTGCTACGATTCTGGCGAAGGCCGTGTCGAAGCTGGTAAAAAACGATTCCTCAGTGCCTCAGGTAACTTCTATACGGTTTTCCCAACATTAGATCGTTTCCAAATCCGATCAGTGTTCTTCAATCATGTTGTGTTCGTCTGTTTTTAATCGTTGGTGCAGGTTCTTGACTATTTTCAAGGTATGTGGCTGTGAGCGCACTTCAGAGGCCGGTTCGACATTCCGTTGTTTGTGAGGTCGCCACGAAGAAGCCCGACTCTGCTGTGAAGAGAGCTCGGCAGGCCGAAAAGAGGAGGACTTACAACAAATCCCGGAAATCCGAAATCAAAACCCGGATGAAGAAGGTACTTCTCTTTTCGGCAAGTTAATTTGATTTTAACTGAGGATGGAGAAACCCTGCAAACATTTGCACCAGGCTCCTCTTTTGGATAGCCACTGCAAATAAGGACACGAGGAATTTCTTTGAAGAAGAGAATATGAGGAGCATATATTCCTAAAATTTATGCCGTTTTCGAGCTATAATTTTAGAAAAAGAGTAGAATTTAGTGATTAAGGGTATATTAATATTTTCGTATCAACTTTTAATTATAATTATCATAAATTTAAGGTTTTAAAGTGGTGGCTATAATTTTATTTGGGGTCCAAATTTTGGTTAGTTTTCCAAATTCCTATAAAATAAAAGTGTCTGAGAGAGGGGCAGAGACTTGGTGAAAAGAAGCTATAGAATGGCAACGGTAGTGAAAAGGAAAGATGAGAGAATTCTGACAAGGCTGGCAGATGAGTTCGAACAACTGGCCGCTCAGCTGAACTCTCCGGCACCGATCACCATGGAAATTGGCAAGTTCACCCAAGCCTGTCGTCTCGTTTCTCCTCTCATTCGACACTTAGGCGTCGCTATGAAGTTCGCCGACATAGAGTACTCTGATATGGTATTATTCATCTCTTAAACTTGAGAGTTTGATGCTTTTTGGTGATGGAGATATTTAGGTTGCAAACTTGTCATTGTCTTCTACATTTGAATTAAATTTCAAAAGTTTGATGTAAAACTTGGGTGTTCTTTAGGGTTCGGTGGATTGTGATTGATGAGTGCTTTGATTTCTTTGGTGCATTTCAGTCATGGGAAATATACGCATGATTAAATCAGTTACTCATTTTTAAATAAATAATAAAATTAGAAGATACTATAACGACAATAAAAGGGGACCAAATTTTATTTTATATACATCCTTATTGTTTATTAAGTGTTCCTCAACTATATAATTGATTTGCTCATATTTCCTTTTGATTTAATGGATTTTCTTTTTATAAAAAATTATTATTATTAATGGGAGGGAGAGGGTTTTAAACTATTACAATAATTTAGGAGAGGGAGAGAATGGGTGGAAACCTAACACCATATACACTAAGATATTGAACCACATGCTGATTTAATGGTTTCAGCTAATTTAATTTCTTAGAGCAACTTCCTGTGCAAGGATGTAAAATTGAGAATGTAAATGAACATTTTATAACTCTAGACATGTTTTGCTGTAGTAGGAGAATATAAATTTCATGATGAAAATGAAATGCATCTAACTTTTTTTGTTATTGATTTTTTTTTTTTAAATTTAATGTGATGAATATTTTATTCATTGCGTTAAAATAATAAAAGGAAGGCAAAAATACTAAATAAAAAACTCAATTATATAACTTCCTAAATATTTCTTATTATTCTTATGCATGAGATCTAAAAATTACTTTTTTTTTTTTTTTTACATCTTCTGGTGAGGGTGAGTAATTTTGATATTGAAATTCAGCTGCACTGAATTTCAAATATATTTTTAAGTTACATAATACACATTCTAAGACATTTTACATATTTCAAAGATGATCTTAATTATTTATATTTTTCTTTTGATTTTGTTCATATATACTTCCCTTTGATGTGAGTGTTTCTTTGGTTTTTTTTTTTTTTTTTTTTTTCTAATTAAATTTTGGTTAATGTGGTGGTTGCCAGGTTAGTGAAATTGAAAAGGCAGGAATGTCAGTTAATACCCTAGAAGATTTGCTTGACCGGGAAATACAACAGAATACCATTAAGCGCCATAGTAGTGGTTCGAGAATTCTCATCAGAGTGAAACGTTCACTTGAGATGTTTAAGATAATATTCGAGCAAACTATGGCCTCAAGGTTTTACTTATCTCAAACCTAGCCTCGATCTTCTCTGAATTCACTATTTCGTTAACATGTCTAAAATAATTTTCGTTTGCAAATGCACTTTCATCTTAAGTGTGCTTCTATGTCCACTCATATGTTCTATTTCTCATATCCACTTAATTTATATTTCTGTTCATCATGAATTTTTTTTAATATTTAATATTAATTAAGTGTTTTTAAAATGACTAAAAGCACTTTTAATGAAAGTTTTTTTGGGTTTCAAGAGCACTTAAAGTGCTTTTTGCAAGAAGTATCAATTAGGTGATATTTGTAGGGAGCACTTCAAATGCATTTTCGGGATTTACTTGTATTTTTACTAAGGATTGGTTTCAAAAGTACTCTCAACAAACTCATTTTTAGTCATTTTAAAATTACTTCCAAACGAGCTCATAAACTCCTCGTTCTAAACTCGTGATATCCATTATACCATGACTTAAATATTCTACTTAAGGCACATAATTATTTATTGACTAATCTTTGAATTAATTATTCACAAAAGAGCAAACCCTAAATCAATGACTGCTATCTCTAATTTTTGTATGTCTCTATAATTTTGCAGCTAGCTGTTATTTTACTATCACAGATTCAATTACTTATAACTTGAATTTCTTTTTTACGTGGGCAGCGGAAATTCAATCATGGATCCGGTTAAGACAGCATATAAACAAGTTTTTTACCCCTACCACGGATGGGCCACCAGAAAGGCTGTTGCGGGAGCACTGCACACCCTTCCTACAAAGTCACTGTTCTTGAAAAGGCTAAAATTAGATGGTAAGACTATTCTTGTATGTAACTCATCATTGTCATATTATCTGCTTCCAAACCAGGCTTCTAGCAGACTAGCTCATATCTATTGACATTAGGCTAGAGATTTGGGATTGATAGGTTTGACTGCTCATGGTAGCGGTAGCTACCGTGGCCGGTTGCAGGTTCTTACGTTCAGATATTGAGCATATATAATTAACATGAATTTACTATGAATGCTATATGTACATGGGTATTTTAGGGTTGGATTTGATGGTTACACAGTTTGTTTGGTATTCTATTTTATCAGAGGCATCGACTTTTGTTTTGATGCAAAGGACAGTTACTGCACTGGATCTTCTAATACGCTACATGGACAACTTATTCCATTCAAGGGAGTCAGCTCAAGAGTTTCTACGCTTGATTTGATTGATTTCCATCTTTCACACGTACGCATGCATTTTTACAAATGTGCTTTGATTTCCGTGTTTCATATGTATACTATGATCGAATATCAGTGTGAACCTTATAAGTATTGTTATTCGATTTGGTTATAGTTACGATAATTTTCCTTTTTCCATTGCCTGCTATTCTATGCTTCCTGTACTGTTGGTAAACTTTTTTGAACTAGAAGGTCTGGAGAGTTTGAAGCGTGGTAAAAACTCAAAAGATGCGCCACTAGTAAGCTACTAAACCCCACCGCTTGAGCTTGTGCAATTAAGCCGAGCCGAGCCAAAGTCCGAGAACCCAGCAGAGATCAGAACGACATCCCGTACCTTGATCTCTTCGTCCTTTTCATCGCACCTATGAGATTTTACGGCAATATCATTTGATCTTTTTGGCCTAAACTGCGGTGTCATTCTACCTCCTAGCACCTAGGCGACACCTAGGCCGAGAACCCAGCAGAGATCGACGCGACATTGTTTGGATGTCTTTCACCCATTGCCTCGATCTCTCCATCCTTTTCGTCGCACCCGTGTGATTTTATGGCAAGATCATTTGATCTCGACTACCAACAGTCGTTTATGGTACACCTGCTCTAGTCACTATGACCATGTTTGCGGGAATGATGAAGTTTCTAGTATATATAAAAAAATAAAAAAAATAAAAAAAAGGTAGGGAGACCAAATTTTTGTAAGGAAAACTGATGAAAAAAGATTTGAAAATTTTTAAGTTTTACCCAAAGGGACAAAAGGTGTTGTAAGTAAATAGTATCAAAAATGATTTTTTAAAGTAAAAATGTCTTTAATGTTAAAAGTTAATAGTAGCAGGAGTGTTTTGTTAAGACCCTCAATTTTGTAAAGCAAATGATGTGGATGTTGATGATTGGAATATTACTTTAGTGTTGATGATTGAAATATTACTTTAGTGTTGATTAAGGTGCTTATTTCCTATTGGTGACACATCATTTGGTTTGCAAATTTTGTTTATAAATTTGGTCATCCTAGCATTATCCATAAGAAAATATTAGCATCACAAGTACAAGGGATCTTGACAATCAATAAGACAGGATTTGGAGGAGCGTGAATTCATACAGCTCCAATTTAGATAAGTTTGTTCATGTTGGAAGCCTGCGATATGATCATATGTGATTCTAATTAAAATGGAATTGAAATGGAATATTTATTCATTGATACGGCTTTTGAAAACAAGAATAAAATGAAACATTTCGAAGAATTGGTTGAATCTGACTTTCTTCTTGGTCATAGTTGACAAATCAAAATTGCATAGAAGCTTAATTAAATGCATTAAACATTTGGAATTCGTTCATCCTGCATGGAAAGAAATTAATTTCATGCCATGAAAATTGTGGCCCAGGAATAAAATCGTTTGAAAAATATTCATCCTTAAAGGAAAGAAAATCTGGATACCAATGAAGATAAGATTTTTGTTGACCTTCATCCTAATACATAAGACTCGTCAGTTGTTACGATCTTCAGCATCGAAACAAAACAATGGCAAAGCACGGAGATCTCCTGGTTTCTTATGCTATGTCCATTATTTTCATACTCCTCGTGAGCTTACCGTGTGAAGCCGTCAATCATGGAGATAGAAAGACATATATTGTATACTTAGGATCACTTCCTAAGGATGATGTGTTCTCGCCATTGTCTCATCACATTGGTATTCTCGAAAGGGTTATCGAGAGTAGCTCTGCTTCGAACCTCTTAGACTTGGTTTGGTACTGAGGTGATTCTGAAAAAAGCTGCTATAAAAAAAAGCTGGAAGCTGTTTTTGTGTTTGGTAAACACTCAGCTTCAGCTTTTTTTTCACAGTTTTGGATGAAAAAAAGCCAAAAACAAGAAGCTGCAAAACCTAGCTTTGAAAAACTGGCTTTTTTTCACATCTGTTTTACATAAAAGTTTACCAAACATTCTAATACTGCTTTTTTTTTTTCAAAAACACTTTTACAAAAAAGTTTACCAAACACTCTGCTGCTTTATTTCACAGCTGCTTATTCTCACAGCACAGCAGAAGCAGCTTTTTTTCAAAGCACGGCAATATCAAACCAGCCCTTAGTAAGAAGCTATAAAAGAAGCTTCAACGGATTCGCGGCAAAGCTCACTGACCGAGAAAGAGAAATGCTTGCTAAGATGAAGGAAGTTGTCTCTGTGTTTCCGAGCACATCTTACAAACTCCAAACAACAAGATCTTGGGAATTCTTGGGTTTCAACGAGAAGCTCAAACGAAATCCTACTGTTGAGAGCAATGTTATTGTTGGTGTCATCGATACTGGGATATGGCCTGAATCCGAAAGTTTTAGCGATGAAGGTTTTGGTCCAGCTCCAAAGAAGTGGAAAGGAGTTTGCAAAGGAGGCAAAAATTTCACTTGCAACAAGAAGATCATTGGAGCTCGGTTTTACGTTGGTTCCTCAGCTAGAGATGATGTTGGTCATGGAACTCATACTGCCTCAACCGCAGCAGGAAATCCCGTAAAGGGTGTGAGCTTTTACGGACTAGCTCAGGGGACTGCAACAGGAGGCGTTCCCTCCGCGAGAATTGCTACATATAAAGTTTGCGGTTCTAAAGTGTGCGCTACAAACAAGATATTGGCTGCTTTTGATGATGCTATTGCTGATGGAGTTGACATCATTACAATTTCAATTGGAAGCACAAGTGCAGCTCCTTTCGATCGGGATGCTATAGCAATCGGTGCTTTCCATGCACTGGAGAAAGGCATACTAACCTCACAGTCTGCAGGTAATAGTGGCCCTTATGAGGGCTCTGTATCAAGTGTAGCACCATGGATTCTTACAGTTGCAGCAAGTAGCACAGATCGTCGCATCATTGACAAGGTGGTTCTTGGAAACGGAAGGACGCTTGTCGGGAATTCTTTGAACGCTTTTGAATTAAAAGGAACAAGTTTTCCGTTGATGGAAGCCAAAGATGCGTCAAGTGAATGCGGGGATTGTGATGCAGGTTGCCTAGATCCTAATTTAGTTAAGGGAAAGATTGTGGTATGTCGTTGGGCTTTTGGTAGTATCGAGGTCCGTCGAGTCGGCGCAATAGGTGCACTAAGTGAGAGTATCATCCCTGATGTTTCTGGCATTGTCCCACTACCTGCAGCAAGTTTTAGCAGCAAAGATTTTGACGTTGTCAAGTCCTACGTCAACTCGTCCTACGTCAACTCCACAGGCAAACCACGAGCAAAACTACTAAAAAGTGAAGTCATAAAAGATCTTGCCGCACCTACTGTTGCTTCCTTCTCTTCTCGGGGGCCTAATTTTATTTTACCTGAAATTATCAAGCCGGACATAACTGCCCCGGGGGTTGATATTTTGGCTGCATATTCACCTGTTGCTCCTCTCACAGAGAGTGTTGAAGACCGGAGGCATGTGAAATACAGTTTCCTATCTGGAACCTCCATGTCTTGCCCACATGCTGCTGGTGTCGCTGCGTATATCAAGACATTCCACCCCAACTGGTCTCCAGCTGCCATCAAATCATCTATCATGACTACGGCTGGGCCTGCGAATAGCACCGACGGTTCCTACTGGCCCGGTGTATTTTCATATGGTTCTGGGCATATCAATCCTCTAAAAGCTTTAAATCCGGGCCTTGTGTACGAAACT
This sequence comes from Pyrus communis, assembly GCF_963583255.1. NCBI lineage: Eukaryota > Viridiplantae > Streptophyta > Magnoliopsida > Rosales > Rosaceae > Pyrus > Pyrus communis. Next base: position 24,931,073 of record NC_084812.1, read on the forward strand.
TCTAAGGATGATTACATTAAGTTGCTCTGTTCGATCTTGGATGAGTCCAAAGTTCGACTTATTTCCGGAGACAAACGCCCTTGCCCTGCAAGGACTGGCAAAAAATGGGCCAAGGATCTCAACTACCCTTCACTGGCTGGTAAAGTTGTAACAGAGTCTTCGTTTTCGATTCAGTTTCAAAGAACAGTTAAAAATGTTGGCCTTGCAAACTCTACATACAAGGCAAAGACCATCTCGAAGCCGGGAGTTAACATCAAGGTGGTGCCTCAAGTTCTTTCCTTCAAGTCTTTGAATGAGAAAAAGACCTTCAATGTGACAGTTTCCGGAAGAGATATACCATCACGTACGTATGTATCTGCGTCGTTGGTGTGGACGGATGGTACTCACAGCGTTCGAAGTCCAATTCTTCTAAGACTCGTCCTCGTTTGATCAGGAGTTCATCAATGGGGCTTCATTGCTGCAAATAAAACGTATTTTCTGATTATATATCTTTCCATGTTCTCCATTCTAGTTTAGTTGTAATAAATATAGCCACACTTTTGAACACTGTGTCTTGAAAATCTGTTTGTAATTTATTATTTTCCTATAATTTTCAAAGAAAGAAACCGAACCTTTTAACGGTTGTTTGTTAATGTGTGGCCAATATTTTTTTTTTTTTTTTTTTAGCTTTTTCAAAAAAGAACTAGCTGGTGGTTTCGTTATTGCATCTACCTTTTTTGGGACTGAAAAAACTCATTAAGGCATTTCACCCTCTTCCTCACCGTCATTATACCAACCAATAATTTTTAGTTGAACAAATATGACATGAAAAGTATACATACGCTTTATTTATCAGATTTTACACAATATATATAAGTGAACCCTAAAACAAATCATAGACACCCAAATGATTTCGGACCTCTCTCTATCTTATAAAATATAAAATCTTTATATTTTTTTTAACCAAACAGACATAATCAAAATGCCTAGCATTGTTATAATCAAAACCAAAAAAATAAATAAAATAAATAAAAAGACCAAAATAATAAAATAAAAATGCCTACCTTTGAAAACAAGGCCCCCCCCACCCTTCTTTCAAAAGCCATTTTCTCTCTCACAAACAAACACAACAGGATAAACGAAAGAAACAGTCGCTTTTGACAACACAACAAATTACCCACATCCGAACAAACGCCCGTTTCCCTCGTCTTCTAGTTCTTCCTACTGCCTACCTATATCTCTCCCATTCGCCACCGTCACACGCCTCTTTCCTCCATCGCCCTCCTCCGCAAGGTCATATTTTTTTTCCTCAGATCGACCCATTGATTCTTCGGTTGGCAGAAAATAATCAAGTCATTCTTTGACATTTCTAATTAGCCCTAACTTGTGTGGTCAATTCTGCCCATTTCTCGATCGAATTCGAATTTGAATTCAAACCCTAGCGTTGCAATACCCCCCGTAAAGATTTCAAAGGATTCAAATTCCCGGTGAGTTTTCATCTGGGTCGATGGCGGATCTCCAAAATAAGGTCGAATTGGCGGGTAAGCCCAAACCCACCTACTTCTTCAATCGATCGCTTAGCATGTACCCAACCCCCATGGATGCCCCCCAAAAGCCCCGTTTCCAGGCCTCCATCGATCACCAGGCCAATTCTTTCAAGAAATTCTACAATTCCATCGAGACGGTGCGGTCCGCCAGCAGCTCCTTCAAAGGGAAGGTCAAAAAGCTCTGCAGTTTTTTCGAGACGGAGAAACCCGTGTCACGAAACCCCGACGAGTCTAAATCCCTGACGGTCAAGCTACGACCGTCGAAATCAATGGCCTTGTCGAAATCCATGGCGCCCGATTTTCGGATCCTGTCAATACGGTTGCCAGGCACCGATGATCGGATAGTGGTGTATTTCACGAGTTTGAGAGGAGTTCGGAGGACATACGAGGATTGTTATGCTGTGAGGATGATATTCAGAGGGTTTGGGGTTTGGGTTGATGAGAGAGACATATCAATGGATTCGGCGTATCGAAAAGAGTTGCAGAGCGTTCTGGGTGAGAAGAGTGTGAGTTTGCCACAAGTATTTATAAGGGGAAAGTATGTGGGAGGTGCTGAGGTGATCAAACAGCTGTTTGAAACCGGTGAATTGGCGAAAATACTTCAAGGGATTCCCACTCGGAAACCCGGGTATGTGTGCGAAGGTTGCGGGGATGCACGGTTCGCGCCTTGTGTGAATTGCAGTGGTAGTAGGAAGGTGTTTGATGAAGATGAAGGAATGCTCAAGAGGTGCTCCGAATGCAATGAAAACGGTTTGATTCGGTGTCCTGATTGCAGTTGCTGAATTGTCAAATGCCAGTTTGCTGCATACTCTAGACGCTCCGCTGTTCATAAATAAATACTCGAGAATAGTTGATGGTAATGCTTAATGATTTGTGGTTTTTTTTTTTTTTTTTTTTTTTTTTTTTTTTTTCTTTTTTCGGTTGGCTGATTGTGCATCTTTAGGGAATGGATGTTCATTCACTCGTTGAACTGCATTTTGAATAATAGGGTTTATTATCGAAATGCAAATTAGTATGGGTACGTCTGATTGTATTATACAGTGGGGAGAGGTCTTTCTGTCCTCCCTAATGCTAATGTAAATAATTAGTATTCCACTATCACTGCAAAGGGTTGCAAAACTATGAAATGTATTGAGATTGGATTTATTTATGTGTTAATTATCCACTCTTGAATTTCTTTTGCATTCCATGAGTTTCGCTTACATGTTTATGTGGGTATTTTTCTTGGTGGATGTGTTGATGATATGATGATCTAGACATAAATAGAATTAGGATTTGGCAGTCTCTGATTGGTAGGTAATTGCCTAATTGGAAAGACCATAGAAAAGGAGAAATGCAGTTACAAGGAATTCATACTTATTTTCGGTTGTGCTACAGAATGAGTTTGAAATTGTATAAATGTATACAGTAATCTCGCAGATATACGAGTACATATATCAAGGTACTTATATTGTTCTTAGACTGTCAATGAAAGACCGGATAATATTAAGATACCAAACAGAGGGTTCTTATCTGTTCTCACTGATCTCTGTGAGAATTGAATGATCCGGTGCATTTTTTTTCATTTCATTTCCTCTGCATTTTAAATAAGAGCTCTCGTAACAGGGTTGCGTTTTATCCTTTTTCAATCATGAGCTTGATCTTGTGTTCTTGTTCCTCTGTTGGGTTCATGTTAATTGTCGTCAGTGTTTGCTGTGTTGTTTAGGACATGCTGATTTCAAAATTGTGCTTGTTGGAGTCTTAGTTATGTAATCTCTTTACCCGTTTGCTTCTTGCTGCATATATTTCTGGCCGAGGTATGATTACTTTTCGTTCGTTGGATTCCATAATTGTCATTTATATTTTAGGTTTGTTCATGACCTGTGTGCAACTGTAAATTATGGGAGTGTTCATCTTACCTTATGTTCTTCGGTCGGCTGGCATTTAGAATATAGCTTTTGGACATCCAAACTTTGCTTGCCGACCAACTGTGATTTTTTACATAGAACATAACCTTTACCCTTTTCTCATCTCTACTTTTGGATCCTCGAACTCCTTTACCTCTCATTCCTTTCCTTTCCCTCCTTCCTTCTCCTACTCTCTCCCTCCCTCCTCCAGCGGAACCAAAGCGAAGGACGGTGACCTTGCCGGCATCCTAAAATCGACCGCTACGTTTTTGGAGTTAAAAGATAATTTTTCTGTGCTCATGGTCTCGATTTAGGCTAGTCTCTTCCACCGTGCCCTTTTCTTCCCGAACTTATTTTCACAACCCAGCCAAATTCTAGAAAATATTGATGTTGACACCTATAATTCTAATTGATGCTGTAGAAGTTAGAACCCTAGGTTTCTATACAGGTTATATATACAATTACAAATGTGAATGTTCGTAACTGCTTGAGCTATAGGTCACATACGGTGATTTATGGATTTAAGGTAGATGTATGTGGACAACATTTCTTTCTGGCGTTTGATGAGCACATGATTAAC